>NC_057808.1:92722459-92801768 GCF_018294505.1 Triticum aestivum
GGGGGGGGGGTGCGCGCCTCCTTCCTTTTGGCCTCTCTCCTCTATTCCCGTATGGCCCAATAAGGCCCAATACTTCTCCCCGGTGAATTCCCGTAACTCTCCGGTACTCCAATAAATACCCGAATCACTCGGAACCTTTCCGAAGTCCGAACATAGTTGTCCAATATATCGATCTTTAGATCTCGGCCATTTCGAGACTCCTCATCATGTCCCCGATCTCATCCGGGACTCCGAACTACCTTCGGTACATCAAAACACATAAACTCATAATATAACCGTCATCGAACTTTAAGCGTGTGGACCCTACGGGTTCGAGAACAATGTAGACATGACCGAGACACGTCTCCGGTCAATAACCAATAGCGGAACCTGGATGCTCATATTGGCTCCCACATATTCTACGAAGATCTTTATCGGTCAAACCGCATAACAACATATGTTGTTCCCTTTGTCATCGGTATTTTACTTGCCCGAGATTCGATCGTCGGTATCTCAATACCTAGTTCAATCTCGTTACCGGCAAGTCTCTTTACTCGTTCCGTAATACATCATCCTACAACCAACTCATTAGTTATAATGCTTGCAAGGCTTATAGTGATGTGCATTATTGAGTGAGCCTCAGATACCTCTCCGACAATCGGAGTGACAAATCCTAATCTCGAAATACGCCAACCCAACAAGTACCTTTGGAGACACCTGTAGAGCACCTTTATAATCACCCAGTTACGTTGTGACGTTTGGTAGCACACAAAGTGTTCCTCCGGTAAACGGGAGTTGCATAATCTCATAGTCATAGGAACATGTATAAGTCATGAAGAAAGCAATAGCAGAATACTAAACGATCGTGTGCTAAGCTAACGGAATGGGTCAAGTCAATCACATCATTCTCCTAATGATGTGATCCCGTTAATCAAATGACAACTGATGTCAATGGCTAGGAAACATAACCATCTTTGATCAACGAGCTAGTCAAGTAGAGGCATACTAGTGACACTTTGTTTGTCTATGTATTCACACAAGTATTATGTTTCCGGTTAATACAATTCTAGCATGAATAATAAACATTTATCATGAAATAAGGAAATAAATAATAACTTTATTATTACCTCTAGGGCATATTTCCTTCAGAAGGGTCCACGAAGAAGCAACCTTGTCTATCCCACCATGGCGTCGCCCACAAAGGACTTGCCTCACTCGGGTAGATCTTCACGAAGTAGACGATCTCCTTGCCCTTACAAACTCCTTGGTTCAACTCCCCAATCTTGACAGAGGCTCCCAAGTGACACCTAGCCAATCTAGGAGACACCACTCTCCAAGAAGTAACAAATGGTGTGTTGATGATGAACTCCTTGCTCTTGTGGTTCAAATGATAGTCTGCCCAACACTCAACTCTCTCTCACAGGATTTGGATTTGGTGGAAAGAAGATTTGAGTGGAAAGCAAATTGGGGAAGGCTAGAGATCAAGATTTATGTGGTTGGAATGGAATATCTTGACCTCAACACGAGTGTAGGTGGTTCTCTCTCAGAAAATATGTATTGGAAGTGTAGGCATGTTCTGATGGCCCTCTCCACGAATGAAGAGTGGGTGGAGGGGTATATATAGCCTCCACACAAAATCTAACCGTTACACACAAATCACCAAACTCGGTGGGACCGAATCATGAAACTCGGTCGGACCGATTTAGTTCAAAATGTGAATGTTAGGATTCTCAGTGGGACCGACTGGATCAATTCGGTGGGACCGATGTCATTAGGGTTAGGGCATAACGTAATCTCGGTGAGACCGATTACACAAACTCGGTGAGACCGATTTTGGTAATAGTCAAACAGAGAGTTGGTCAGGCAAACTCGGTGGGACCGATTCGCTCATCTCGGTTGGACCGAAACGTTATGAAAGGGAAACAAAGAGTTTGCATTGAAATCTCGGTGGGACCGATCACTCATCTCGGTTTGACCGAAACGTTACGAAAAGGAAACAGAGAGATTACAACCCCATCTCGGTGGGACCGAGATCCCTATCGGTGAGACCGAATTGATTAGGGTTTCTGGCAGTGGCTATGACAACTGAACTCGGTGGCTCCGGATATGAAATTTCGGTGGGGACGAGTTGGAATTTTTGGTTTAGGACATATGTGGATATGAGAAAGTAGTGGTGGGTTTTGGAGCATATCACTAAGCATTTTGAGCAAGATCCTCATTAAGCAACACCTCATCCCTTCTTAATAGTATTGGCTTTTCCTATAGACTCAATGTGATCTTGGATCACTAAAATAGAAAATGTAGAGTCTTGTGCTTTGAGCTTGAGCCAATCCTTTGTCCTTAGCATTTTGAAGGGTCCACTTTCTAATCCGTGCCATGCCAATCATTGAGCTTTCCTGAAATATTTATCTTGGAATAGCATTAGCTCAATGAGCTATATGTTGTTAGGAATTACCAAAACCACCCAGGGATAGTTGCACTTTCACATACCCAAGCTTAGGCTCTTGGTTATCCTTGAATATTACCTTGGGGTGCCTTGGGCATCCCCAATCTTAGGCTCTTGCCACTCCTTATTCCATAGTCCATCGAATCTTTACCCAAAACTTGAAAACTTCACAACACAAAACTCAACAGAAAACTCGTAAGCTCCGTTAGCGAAAGAAAACAAAACACCACTTCAAAGTACTGTAATGAACTCATTCTTTATTTGTATTGGTTTTAAATCTACTGCATTCCAACTTCTCTATAGTTTATAAACTATTTCACTAGCCATAGATTCATCAAAATAAGCAAACATCACACGAAAAACAGAATCTGTCAAAAACAGAACAGTCTGTAGTAATCTGTATCAAACGTATACTTCTGGAACTCCAAAAATTCTAAAATAAATTGGCGGACCTGAGGAATTTGTCTAGTAATAATCTGCAAAAAGAATCAACTAAATAGCACTCTCCAGTAAAAAGTTTTAGCTAATCTTGTGAGCGCTAAAGTTTCTGTTTTTTACAGCATGATCATAAAGGCTTCACCCAAGTCTTCCCAAAGGTTCTACCTGGCACAAACACTAATTAAAACACAATACCACATCTAAACAGAAGTTAGATGGATTATTTATTCCTAAACACAACCAAAAAGCAAGAGACTAAAATAAAATTGGGTTGCCTCCCAGCAAGCGCTAACGTTTAACGCCCCTAGCTAGGCATGATGATTTCAATGATGCTCACATAAGACATAAGAATTGAAACATGAAGAGAGAATCGTGAAGAATATTACTAGCACATTTAAGTCTAACCCACTTCCTATGCATAGGGATTTTGTGAGCAAACAACTTATGGGAACAATAATCAACTAGCATAGGAAGGCAAAACAAGCATAACTTCAAAACTTTAAGCACATAGAGAGGAAACTTGAAATTATTGCAATTCCTACAAGCATATGTTCCTCCCTCATAATAACTTTCAGTAGAATCATGAATGAATTCAACAATATAACCAGCACCTAAAGCATTCTTTTCATGATCTACTTGCATAGAAATTTTACTACTCTCCACATAAGCAAAATTCTTCTCATTCGGAATAGTGGGAGTATCATAAGAAACTTGAATACCATAAATTGTTTCCACATTAAAAGAGTAATGTTCAGAAAAAGGGTAATCATAATCATGACAAGTTTTATAAATATAATCATCACTACTTTTTATAGCATAAGTTTCATCACAATAATCATCATAAGTAGCAACTTTGTTCTCATCATAATTGATTGAAACCTCTTCCAAGATAGTGGACTCATCACTAAATAAAGTCATGACCTCTCCAAATCCACTTTCATAAATATTATTAGATTCAACATCCTCCAAAATAGTGGGATCATTACTTCCTAAAGTTGACACTCTTCCAAACTCACTTTCATCAATATAATCATCATAAGTAGGAGGCATGCTATCATCATTATAAATTTGCATATCAAAACTTGGGAGGCTAATAACATCATCTTCATTAAACATAGCATCCCCAATCTTGGGACAAACATTAATTTCAGCAAGTATATTCTCAAATATGTCATCCTCATCAAACATAGCTTCCCCAAGCTTGGGCCTTTTCATATCATAAGCATAATCATTCTCATCATTAATAGTATGGATAGCACCAATAGTATAGCAATTATCATCATCACAATGAGTAGTAGGAGCAACATCATTTGGGAGGGATACCTTTTTACCTTTGCTTCTCCATTTTTTCCTTTTCTTCTTCACATCATGTGCGGGTTTATCTCTCTTTTTTGATCTCCTTATTGATGAGATTGGTTGAATAGAAAGCTCCTCCTCGTTACCTGATTCATCATACGAAATAATAGGAGGATATTGGGAAGTCTCTTCCCTTTCATTAGTGTTCTCTTCATCTTCTATTTGCTTTCCTTTCTTTATGAAATTGGCAATATAAGGATTTTCAATGCAATTCATTGCACAATACATATAAATTTCCTCTAGATCAAAATTAAGAAGTTTATAACGGGCAAATTCTGGAAGATAGTTAGTTATACGTTTCATTTCTTCATAGCCCATAAGCAAACTAAGTTCATTATAATGTGCAAGGGAAATCAAGTCATCACAATTTTTTGACATGATTAGATCATGAAACAATTTGCATCGGATAGTTAAATGACCCCGTTCATTGCAAAGTTCACAAGTACAGCTAAGAAAATTTAAATTTTCAGCACAAACATCTAGCCTTTCTTGCAACAATTTAGTTTCTAAATGCTTATGCCTCTTGCAATATCTATCTTCCCTATTTCGTGTGTACTTGCAAACCCAATGCACTCCACAAAAATTGACATGTTTATAGGAGACATTTTCATCATAACTAGTGCAATCATCATTAGTACTATGGATATTCAATGAGTTCATACTAACAACATTGCAATCATGATCATCATTCAAAGATATAGTGCCAAAATTTTTGTAGACTTCTTCTTCTAGCACTTGAGCACAATTTTCCTTTTCATCATACTCACGAAAGATATTAAAAAGATGAAGCGTATGAGACAAACTCAATTCCATTTTTTTGTAGTTTTCTTTTATAAATTAAACTAGTGATAAAACAAGAAACTAAAAGATTCGATTGCAAGATCTAAAGATATACCTTCAAGCACTCACCTCCCCGGCAACGGCGCCAGAAAAGAGCTTAGTTGATGGGGTGTGAGTGCCGCTTTCCTAGCTTCCCCGGCAAGGGCGCCAGAAAAGAGCTTGATGTCTACTACACAACCTTCTTCTTGTAGACGTTGTTGGGCCTCCAAGTGCAGAGGTTTGTAGGACAGTAGCAAATTTCCCTCAAGTGGATGACCTAAGGTTTATCAATCCATGGGAGGCGTAGGATGAAGATGGTCTCTCTCAAACAACCCTGCAACCAAATAACAAAGAGTCTCTTGTGTCCCCAACACACCCAATACAATGGTAAATTGTATAGGTGCACTAGTTCGGCGAAGAGATGGTGATACAAGTGCAATATGGATGGTAGATATAGGTTTTTGTAATCTGAAAATATAAAAACAGCAAGGTAACTAATGATAAAAGTGAGCACAAATGGTATTGCAATGCTAGGAAACAAGGCCTAGGGTTCATACTTTCACTAGTGCAAGTTCTCTCAACAATAATAACATAATTGGATCATATAACTATCCCTCAACATGCAACAAAGAGTTACTCCAAAGTCACTAATAGTAAAGAACAAACGAAGAGATTATGGCAGGGTACGAAACCACCTCAAAGTTATCCTTTCTGATCTATCTATTCAAGAGTCCGTAGTAAAATAACACGAAGCTATTCTTTCCGTTCGATCTATCATAGAGTTCGTACTAGAATAACACCTCAAGACACAAATCAACCAAAACCCTAATGTCACCTAGATACTCCAATGTCACCACAAGTATCCATGGGTATGATTATACGATATGCATCACACAGTCTCAGATTCATCTATTCAGCCAACACAAAGTAATTCAAAGAGTGCCCCAAAGTTTCTACCGGAGAGTCAAGACGAAAACGTGTGCCAACCCCTATGCATAGGTTCATGGGCGGAACCCGCAAGTTGATCACCAAAACATACATCAAGTGGATCACGTGATATCCCATTGTCACCACAGATAAGCACGGCAAGACATACATCAAGTGTTCTCAAATCCTTAAAGACTCAACCCGATAAGATAACTTCAAAGGGAAAACTCAATCCATTACAAGAGAGTAGAGGGGGAGAAACATCATAAGATCCAACTATAATAGCAAAGCTCGCGATACATCAAGATCGTACCACCTCAAGAACACGAGAGAGAGAGATCAAACACATAGCTACTGGTACATACCCTCAGCCCCGAGGGTGAACTACTCCCTCCTCGTCATGGAGAGCACCGGGATGATTAAGATGGCCACCGGTGAGGGTTCCCCCCTCCGGCATGGTGCCGGAACAGGGTCCTGATTGGTTTTTGGTGGCTACAGAGGCTTGCGGCGGCGGAACTCCCGATCTATTCTGTTCCCCGAAGGTTTTAGGGTATATGGGAATATATAGGCGAAAGAAGTCGGTAAGGGGAGCCACGAGGGGCCCACGAGGGTGGAGGGCGCGCCCCCTGCCTCGTGCCTTCCTCGTTGATCCCCTGACGTGCACTGCAAGTCTCCTGTGTTGCTTTCTTTCCAAAAATAACTTTTCTGAAGGTTTCATTCTGTTTGGACTCCATTTGATATTCCTTTTCTGCGAAACACTGAAACAAGGGAAAAATAGAAACTGACATTGGGCTCTGGGTTAATAGGTTAGTCCCAAAAATATTATGAAAGTGTTTAGTAAAGCCCATAAACATCCAAAACAGATAATATAATAGCATGAGTACTTCATAAATTATAGATACGTTGGAGACGTATCAGGAGGTGTCTAGGAGCTGCAAAAGTTCGTTAGGAAACTCTTATTCTTCTGAGCCCTGGTTGCAGGTGCAACCGGCCATGATCCAGCGCTTCGCATTGCGGTACCCGAGGGGCACAGATTGAGAGAGGTGCGCCAGCTTGCGAGCTCAAGCGAGGGTGCCTCACGAAGAACAGGAGAAAACGGTCATGAGCGCAAAAATGCTCACGAGAGTGCCTGTCCAGCCCCCTCGCGAGGCATGCAAGGAAGAGTACGGGTCAAAACAAGGAACCGAGGGAAGAAACAGAGGCAAAAGGCGATGGAACCAGGCCGGCAAGAAACACCAGAAAGCAAATTTTCATTAAAGAGGGGCAAGCCAACTACGGAAAGCAAATGAAAAGCGCGTCCGGCACCTAGTCTAGTCTTCTCACCAGCGCGGAGCTAAGTGCTGCCACTAGGACGTGGGAGGGAGGCCTCGAGGCCCGAGGGCGGCACTCCTGAGACTCCGGGGCGTGTACATCCCCACTCATTATTATGTGAGAGTGTCACGAGCGGAGACCTTCACAGGCACTGGGCCTTGGTTCACAGGTGCCGGGCCTTGCTTCATGGGTAGAACTTCCGGAGGTGCTGGATGTTCCAGGCATTCTGGATGGGGACCTCGTCCTGCGTCTCCAGGTGCACGGCGCCAGGCCTGGAGACGTGGGCGACCCTAAACGGGCACTCCCACATATGTGAAAGCTTATGCAGCCCTTCCTTGGAGAGCACCCGCCTTAGGATGAGGTCACCCACCTCGAGCGTCCTGGAGCGGACGCTGCGATAGTGATACCATCGCAGCGCCTGCTGGTATCTTGCCGCTCGAAGCGTGGCTTCACGGTGGCGTTCCTCCCCCAGCACAAGGTCCATCCCCGCATGGCGTACTGCCGCGCCTCATCAAATGCCAGGACCCGCGCCGAGCGATGCTTGACCTCATGAGGGAGAACCGCTTCTGCTCCGTAGACGAGGAAGAACGGGGTCTCGCCTATTGGCTTGGTGGCGGTGGTGCAGATGGACCACAACACAGACTGGAGCTCATCGTGCCAGCCCCTGCCGCAGGCCTCGAGCTTCTTCTTGAAGGTCCTGGTCTTGAGGCCTCTCAGGACCTCCGCGTTGGCGCGTTCGGCCTGACCATTGCTCCTGGGGGTGTGCCACCGAAGCGTAGCAGATCTGTGTTCCAAGGTTAGCACAATATGTCTTGAAGAGATTGCTAGTGAACTGCGAGCCGTTGTCGGTGATGATGCGATTAGGGACCCCGAACCGGCTCACGATAACCTTGATGAACTTGACCGCAGACCCAAGCCGGGATGGTGCGGACAGCTTCTACCTCCGCCCATTTGGTGAACTTGTCGATGGCGACGTAGAGGTAGCGGTAGCCCCCTGGAGCTCGAGGGAACGGGCCTAAGATATCGAGCCCCCAGACGGCGAATGGCCATGAGAGCGGGATGGTTTGGAGGCCCTGAGCTGGCTGATTGATCTGCTTCACGTGGAATTGATAGGCCTCGCAGGACTTCACCAGCTCAGTCGTGTCGTTGAGCGCCGTAGGCCAGTAGAACCCGCTGCGGAATGCCTTGCCGATGAGGGTTCGTGATGATGATTGGTGCCCACAGTCCCCACCAAGTATGTCAGCTAGCAACTCGTTCCCCTGTTCCCTGGAGATACAATGCAAGGAAACATCATTCGGCTGCTTCTTGTATAACTCATCGTCCTGGATGCAGTACGCCGTAGCCTGTCGGGCCATGCGCTTCGCGTCCTCCTCTTTCTCTGGCAGCGTCCCTTGCGTTAGGTATTCCTTGAACTCCTTGGTCCAGCACCCCTCCTGAGGCTCGATCGCCAAGAGTAGGCGCGCTCTCGAGGTCGGGCTGCAGGCCGGGGCTCCCGAGGCAGGTGGCTGGGGGAGTTCCTCCCAAGGCGATATCGGTCTTGAATGCGGAGGTGCTGCCGAAGGCTTGAAGAGCCGCTCCTCAAAGATGCCAGGCTCTTGAGGTTGTCGCTTGGACACCCTTTTGCAATGTCGTTCGTCTCCTTGTTGGTGCCATGGGGCACTTGCTGCAACTCTAGACCCAAGAAATGCTTTTCCATTTTGCGTACCTCCGTGAGGTATGCCTCCATGTGCTCGTCCCGTGGCTCGTATACCTTATTGGAAAAGTTGACGAGGAGCTGCGAGTCGCCCCTGATGGTGAGGCGCTTCACCCCCAGGGCCACCGCAGCCTTAAGGCCAGCTATGAGGCCTTCGTACTCCACGATGTTGTTGGAGACCTTCTCGCCCTGCTGGAAGCAGAGCTGCACGGTGTAGTAGAGCTTGTCCTGAGTGGGCGAGATGAGCACTGCTCCAGCCCCCGTGCCTGGCGTGCGAACGCGCCATCCAAATACATAACCCAGCCATCTGGCGCTTCACTTCCTGGCGAGAGGGATCGATCCTCGCCTGCTTCAAGCCCCGGGGCGTCCGTCCATTCTGCCACGAAGTTGGCGAGCGCTGCTCCCTTGATGACCCTGGTTTTGCTGAACTCCAGCTGGAATGCCTGCAGCTCGATGTTCCATTTGGCGACTCTTCCAGCAGTGTTGGGGCTCCTGAGTACCCTCTCCAGCGGGTAGGCCGAGACGACCTTGATTGTGTGACCTTGAAAGTAGTGCCATAGCTTACGCGAGGCCACCAAGAGCGCGAGCAAGAGCTTTTGAGGCATGGGGTACCGTGCCCTTGCATCCCGCAACACCGTGCTGAAAAATACACTGGGTGCTCGACAAGGGCGGGTGTGTCGACGGGGCTTGTGTCTGTCGGAGACTGAGGCGCCTCCTGAGGTGATGGAAACTCCGGAGCCTAGTCGCTCATTGGGGCCTCTGCAGGCCCATGGACGTCGTCTTGCTGGGTCTGGTCATCCGCTGGCGTTGCTGCAGCCCTTGCGGTGCCCTCCGGGTCTTGTATCACCCCAGCTGGGGGCGTGGCTCGGCGCGACGTATCCTTGGCCTGGCGCTCTTCCCGAACCGCCACCAGAGCTGCGCTGGCGGAGTAAGGAGTGGCGGCAAGGTAAAGCACCAGGGGCTCGAGAGGGCGGGGCGCCACCATCACCGGAGGGCTGGTCAGGTATCTCTTGAGGTCTTGAAACGCTTGGTCAGCCTCCAGGGTCCACTCAAACGGGCCCTTCTTCTTCATCAGCTTGAAGAATGGTAGGGCGCGCTCCCCCAACTTGGAGATGAAGCGCCCCAGTGAAGTCACGCAGCCGGCAAGCTGCTGCATCTCCTTGAGGGTTTGCGGTGGGCTCATGTCTTCGATCGCCTTGACCTTCTCCGGGTTAGCCTCGAACCCCCTGTGGGACACGAGGAAGCCCAGCAGCTTGCCAGAGGGGACACCAAACATGCACTTCTTTGGGTTGAGCCGCAAGTCCACCTGGTGCAGGTTCGCGAAGGTCTCCTCCAGGTCCTGAATCAAAGTTCTCGCCTCCCGAGACTTTACCACAATTTCATCAACATAGGCCTCAGTGTTCCTCCCGAGCTGCTGATCCAGGGCGATGTGCATCAGCCGTTGGAAGGTCGCGCCTACGTTGTGCAGCCCGAACGGCATGCAGGTGTAGCAGTACACCCCACACGGGGTCAGGAAGGCTGTCTTCTCCACATCCTCCACCGCCATCTTGATCTGGTGATAGCCTGAAAATGCATCCAGGAAGCATAGCAGGTCACACTCGGCGGTGGAGTCAACGATCTGGTCGATGCGTGGAAGCGGGAACGGATCTTGGGGACAAGCCTTGTTGAGGTTGGTGAAGTCGACACACATGCCCTCCTTCCCGCCTTTCTTTGCCACGATGACGGGGTTCGCCAGCCACTCGGGGTACCAAACCTCGCGAATGACACCTGCTGCCTCCAGCTTGCGGGTTTCTTGGACAATGAAGGACTGCTTCTTTGTGGACTGCCGCCGTGCCTTCTGCTTCACAGGGCGCACATTGGGGCACACCTTCAAGTGATGCTCGATTACCTCTCTTGGGACCCCTACCAGCTGTTTGGGTTCCCAGGCGAATACTTCCTTGTTTGCGCGCAAGAACTTCACCAATGCCTCCTCTTGGTCTGGGTCGAGGTTGGCACCTATGGTGAAGGTGGCTCCAGAGGACCCATCTTCCTCGACCGGCACCTGCTTGGTTTCTGCCCGATCTTGAGTGAACAACTGCTTCTTCTTAGCTGGTGCGGTCTCCTTAACTCCGGAGGTGCCCTCGTCGGCCGGTCGTGCTGCCGCGGCGGTTTTGAGGGCAAGCTTGAGCGCTACCAGAGCTTCCTTGGTATCTCCGACCACGGTGGGGACGTCCTTGCTCCCGGGCATCTTCATGAGGTTGTGGGCCAGATGGGTTGCCGCCATAAACTGAGCCAGGGCCGGATACCCGAGGATGGCGTTGTACGGGAGGCCAATACGGGCGATGTCGAAGTCGATCAGCTCAGTGCGATAGTTGTCGTGGGTGCCGAAGGTCACGGGAAGAGGGATCTGCCCCAGGGGGCTGGCGGAGCCGCCGCTGACCCCGAAGAAGGGCTTCCTAGGGAGGAGCCGCTCGAGCGGTACGTGAAGGAGGCTAAAAGCTTCCACAGAAAGCATGTTGAGGCCGGCACTGCCGTTGATGAGGGTCTTGGTGATAGCTACGCTGCAGATGGTGGGTGTGCAAAGCATTGGGAGCACGCCCGAGCCGACGGTGGTGACAGGGTGATCCCCCGAGTCAAAGGTTAGGTCGGCCTTGGGCGCCGCCCACCCCGGGGGAGCTCCCTGCCGCGCGGAAGCGGCGCCGATCTGGCAAAAGAATGGCTTGGTGTGACGGTCCGAGGGTGGCGCTTCCGAGCCGCCGAGGAGGGCCGCGACAGCGAGGGGTGCCGGTGCCGCGAAGCGCGCAGCGAAGAGGCCGCGCAGCTCCTCCCAAGATGCCACCGTGGATCCTGGGAGGTTGAGCAGCCAGGCGCGAGGTGCACCAGCGAGGGCCATGGGAAGCCAGTTGGCTATGACCTTGTCATTGCCCCCAGCCTTCAGGACGGCCTCTTCATACGCCAGCAGGAAGGCCGACAGGTCCGCCGCGCCGTCATAGTGCGACGGCATCTCCGGCTTGAACTTGGGGGGCAACTGCACCTGCCGCAAGGCGGGGCAGCGGCTCTGAGCCCTTTGGCCCACCATGGGCAGCCGTCGTCGCAACCGGAAGAGTAATGCCGGCCATGGGCAAGGCGCGGTGGCGGCGGAGCATGGATCGGCGGAAGGAAAGCTTCGGCGCACCCCTACCTGGCGCGCCAAATGTTGGATTTTGCGTTCCGACAAAACCCTTGAGGTTCGAACACTGGGGTGCGCACGAAGATCTCTCCCCCCTCTAGCTCACGCCCTCACCGCGATCTCAAAGCTCAGCGCGTCGAGCTTACAGAACAAGAGACACAAGGTTTATACTGGTTCGGGCCACCGATGTGGTGTAATACCCTACTCTAGTTTGGTGTGGTGGATTACCTCTTGGGCTAAGGATGAACAATTGCAAGGGAAGAACAGCCTCCTGAGGAGAGGTGCTCTTGTGCTTGGTGAGCTTGTGTGGATGAGGGTGATCTAGATGGCCTTCTATCCGTTCCCTCCTGTTTTGTTCAGTTGCCTCCTACTGTGGTGGCTAGTCCTATTTATAGAGGCTCTGTTCCTCTTCCCTAATGTAGGCGGGAAGGGATCCAACAACGGCCAAATTCGAAGGGAGACAACTAGTACGAGTTATCCTGACTAAAGGTGGTATTCGTGCCAAAGGCTCTGGTGGTGACGCCGTCTTGGGCTCCATGGTGACCTCCGTCCTTCCGTCCTGCTGGTCATGGTCTTATTGCACTGATATGGAAACCTTTGCCTGATGCCTCGGGACTCCTCGCCTGCGCTTGCCTCTTTAGCACCAAAGAGGAAACGAGTACGCTGCGTGCTTTAGCGCCCGCCTGGCCTTGGTCGTCATGGCTTGCGTCACAAAAACCTCGCGAGGTGCCCCTCGACTTGATCTCTCCGCCCCTCGCGAGCCAGCCTGGTGAGGCTACCCCGAGGAGGTCTTGCGTCGTCTGCCTCGCGAGGGTCTTGAGTGTTTCCTGATGAAGATGGGCCGTACAGGGCCGCTAGTGGAGCCACGCCGTGGGCCGCAGGCAGGCAAGTCTGGGGACCCCCGTTCCCAGGACGCCAACTATAGCCCTCGGGCCCAAGGCGCGCTCGGACTTGGCTTTGAGGCGAAGCCAAAGGGCAAGTGCGGAGCGCCGCGGGCCCCAACAGCCTGCGGCCTCGGTTGACGCGTGGCGATTGATGGGACGTGGGCGTCTCCGCTTCCCCACGCTATCTCGGCAACTGCCCGACCTGATGAGTCCCTGCTGCATGCAGAGAATTTTTTTCCTACGTTTAACATGCACTAATACAACTGTCATGTGAAAATTTGGAAAAATTCAGGGGTCATTTGACCTTTTAAAGCATTTAAGTGATTTTCTAACCATTTAATGACCGTAATTCGAGTTTGAACTACATCTACATGCAACGCCTGACCATAACGGTTTGAAAAATCATATTTTTGTGTACTTGTGTGCGAGTTAATTCCATGTGCAGTAAATTACAAGGAATTTTCAAACATATTGGTCTCAAGGCATTGGCACATGCATGGAGTGCCATGGCATTTTAATTCCAAAAAATAAAAAAATGATCATAAAAACATGAAACCTTGCTTGATTTAATGTAATGCCACCAAGATGATGTGGTAAAGAAATTGGCATGTTTTACGAACGTTTGGACACACACCCCTCGCAAACCGGAGCAACTCGCTAGAAGGATCGTGGTTCCGAGAGGGAACAATTCATGTTGGATGACGAACGGGAGATAGCTTCCTCTTACGGCCTTCAAAGTTTTTCCTTCGTTTAACGTTCACTAATACAACTGTCATGTGAAAATTTCAGGGGTCATTTGACCTTTTAAAGACATTTAAGTGATTTTCTAACCGTTTAATGACCGTAATTCAAATTTGAACTACATCTACATGCAACGCCTAACCATAACGGTTTGAAAAATCATATTTTTGTGTACTTGTGTGCGAGTTAATTCCATGTGCAGTAAATTACAAGGAATTTTCAAACATATTGGTCTCAAGGCATAGGCACATGGATAGAGTACATGCCATGTCATTTTAATTCCAAAATTTTAAAAAATGATCAGAAAAACATGAAACCATGCTTGATGTAATGTCATGCCACCAAGATGATGTGGTAAAAAAATTGGCCTGTTTGAAGAAAGTTTGGACACACACCCCTCACAAACCGGAGCAACTCGCTACATGGTTCGTGGTTCCGAGAGGGAACAATGCATGTTTGATGACGAACGGGAGATAGCTTCCTCTTACGGCCTTCAAATTTTTTCCTACGTTTAACGTGCACTAATACAACTGTCATGTGAAAATTTGGAAAAATTCAGGGGTCATTTGACCTTTTAAAGACATTTAAGTGATTTTCTAACCATTTAATGACCGTAATTCAAATTTGAACTACATCTACATGCAACGCCTAACCAAAACGGTTTGAAAAATCATATTTTTGTGTACTTGTGTGCGAGTTAATTCCATGTGCAATAAATTACAAGGAATTTTCAAACATATTGGTCTCAAGGCACGGGCACATGCTTGGAGTGCATGCCATGGCTTTTTTATTCCAAAAATTAAAAAATGATCAGAAAAACATGAAACCTTGCTTGATTTAATGTCAAGCCACCAAGATGATGTGGTAAAAAATTGGCCTGTTTGACGAAAGTTTGGACACACACCCCTCACAAACCGGAGCAACTCACTACAAGGTTCGTGGTTCCGAAAGGGAACAATGCATGTTTGATGACGAACGGGAGGTAGCTTCCTCTTACGGCCTTCAATTTTTTTCCTACGTTTAACGTGCACTAATACAACTATCATGTGAAAATTTGGAAAGTTTAAGGGGTCATTTGACCTTTTAAAGACATTTAAGTGATTTTATAACCATTTAATGACCATAATTCAAATTTGAACTACAT
The DNA here is from genome assembly GCF_018294505.1 of Triticum aestivum. Classification (NCBI taxonomy): domain Eukaryota; kingdom Viridiplantae; phylum Streptophyta; class Magnoliopsida; order Poales; family Poaceae; genus Triticum; species Triticum aestivum. Next base: position 92,737,346 of record NC_057808.1, read on the forward strand.
CTACATGCAACACCTAACCAAAACGGTTTGAAAAATCATATTTTTGTGTACTTGTGTGAGAGTTAAAAAATCATCAGACGATGTAAATATCTGGTGTTCAAAAAAGAAAATGTAAAGGTCAGGCAAGACAACCGCCCCCACATGATTGGCACTCTATCTCGCGGCTTGAGGTTTGGTAGGTGATTGGCAGGGATCATTAATCAGACACGGTTCTATATTGGAAACCGTCAGCTATTATGTTCACACACGGATTTTGCTGCGGCAATCGTGTGTAATTCAAACTACAATACTCATAAATTCCGGCGGCCGGCATGTGTACTGTCCCCGTCGATCTAGATTCCGGCCGCCAATAAATACTACCTTGCTCACGTCGTCCCGCCTGCATTATCATCTCTATCCTGCCCTCGTTCGCCTTCTCTCTCTCTCTCTCTCTCTCTCTCTCAAATCTCTGCCCACGCGCCGACGAGGAGTCGCCGCCCCCCGAGGACGCTCACTCGATTAGCAACGACGAGGACCCCTACGCGCCGCCTGACAAGGTTGCGCCGGACCCCCCCAACTTTGGATTGGTTTTGGGGCCAGTACAATCTTTGTCTATGGAAGTCGCTGCCGCGGGCTGAGAAAGCCAGGCAAGTGGCGTTCAAGAAGGAGATGGCGGAGGAGGAAGCCAGATACCAGGCGGCCTGTGAAGCCCGTGATGCCGCCTGGAAAAAGGAGGCGGCGGAGTTTTGGGGGCTTGCGCGTCGTCGTGCCAAGGAGGTGTACGAAGACGGGTACTTCGCGAGGAAGGTCATAGGCGCTGGGCGCCTTGTCGCTGCGTGGAGGTGGACCGATAAGCTCCAGCGTGCCACCGACGAGGAGCTTCGGTGGGCGCCCAACAAAATGGCAAGATCGGCCACACGCGTCCGCCAGCAAGAGGCAGATCGGTACGTCAAGCGCTGCGAGGCGGAGGAGTCGGAGTACTGCCTCCGCACTGGGAAGACGCCGCGCACCAGGGAGCTGCTGGCGAGGGGCTACCGGAATACTAACCCCAGGAGGGATTATTAGTTTTAGTATTGTTCGTTTTCAATTTTATGCATTGTACCTAGTAGTTAAGTATCATCACGTATATGTGATGATATATATATATATTCTATGATGAACTAATGAACAATTAATATATATATATATTTATATATATATATTATGAATTCCATTTTCTATCTGTTTTTGTATACTAATTTGAATCTAGCTGTTATCATCCACATATACAGAATGGAAAGCGTATACACACACATTGAAACAGAACATAAGAATGAAAAACAGAGTACACACATTGAAACAGAGCAATACTATGATTGCTGTGAATACATAGCTATCCATGTCGAAACGACTTTTCAAAATAAAACGCGTCCATGAGACCATGACCAGCAACCCTTGCCTAGGGTAGCTCTTGGCTCTGCCTGAACTCGTGTAGGCGTTCGTCCAAGCGGTCGACACGCTCGCGGTACATCTGGAGCGCGATCTCGAGCTCCAAGTTGGCTATTTCATCGGAGATCACTAGCTCAAGGATGCGACGACCATGTTCCTCTACTGCGCCCAGGTGGACACCTAGGCCAAGGAGGCGGTCGACCCTACGGACCAGCGCGTTGGCATCCAGCGGGCCGCGGACAAGGCGAACGGTGGCACCCATGCAAACAGCGCGGCGGGCGTCCATTGCAAGTACGGCGCGGCCGACCTCTGGTGCAAGTATGGCGCTGAGGGCCTCTATCCACTCCTGGCGAGGAATGGGGGTACTGACGGGATGTGTACCCAGCTGCGATGCCGTGTCGACAGCAGGCAAGCGCCAATGGATCCGCTCTTGCTGTGTGGCGCGCGGCGCCTCTCGATGTGCGGTGCTCCAACTGTCTCGCCGTGCGGCGAGCCACAGCCTATCGGCGCGGACGCGCCTAGCTTGCTCTGCGGCGCGCCATCAATAATGTTGTGCGGTGAGCTGTAGCCTTTCGGCGCTGACATGCCTATCTTGATCCGTGGCGCTCAAGCGCCATGCGCCAAAGGTCCACTCAACCCTGGCGATGACGCGCATCACGGCGTCGTCCATCGCGTTGCCGGGGATAGCCTCGGCCTCGACGAGCCGTGGCACCTGCTCGTTTTCCTCATCGACGAGGTTGATGGCAGAGGCGGTGCATTGGTGGGATGGCATGCTTGGAAAAGGTGGATTTGCTACAGGATGCGCTTGTCGCCTATGTGCGTCGCGCCCCCCCTATGCGCAATATAGCAGGGTGGCGGGAAACAGGTGAGGAAATGGCGGGAAATGGTTGCATTTTGATGTCTACTACGCAGCCTTCTTCTTGTAGACGTTGTTGGGCCTCCAAGTGCAGAGGTTTGTAGGACAGTAGCAAATTTCCCTCAAGTGGATGACCTAAGGTTTATCAATCCGTGGGAGGTGTAGGATGAAGATGGTCTCTCTCAAGAAACCCTGCAACCAAATAACAGAGAGTCTCTTGTGTCCCCAACACAGCCAATACAATGGTAAATTGTATAGGTGCACTAGTTCGGCGAAGAGATGGTGATACAAGTGCAATATGGATGGTAGATATAGGTTTTTGTAGTCTGAAATTATAAAAACAGCAAGATAGCAAGTGATAAAAGTGAGCGTAAACGGTATTGCAATGCTAGGAAACAAGGCCTAGGGTTCATGCTTTCACTACTGCAAGTTTTCTCAACAATAATAACATAACTAGATCATATAACTATCCCTCAACATGCAACAAAGAGTCACTCCAAAGTCACTAATAGCGGAGAACAAACGAAGAGATTATTGTCGGGTACGAAACCACCTCAAAGTTATCCTTTCTGATCGATCTATTCAAGAGTCCATAGTAAAACAACACGAAGCTATTTTTTCCGTTCGATCTATCATAGAGTTCGTACTAGAATAACACCTTAAGACACAAATCCACCAAAACCCTAATGTCACATGTATACTCCAATGTTACCTCAAGTGTCCGTGGGTATGATTATACGATATGCATCACACAATCTCAGATTCATCTATTCAACCAACACAAAGTACTTCAAAGAGTGCCCCAAAGTTTCTACCGGAGAATCAAGACGAAAACGTGTGCCAACCCCTATGCATAAGTTCACAATGTTACGGAACCCGCAAGTTGATCACCAAAACATACATCAAGTAGATCACATGATATCCCATTGTCACCATAGATAAGCACATGCAAGACATACATCAAGTGTTCTCAAATCCTTAAAGACTCAATCTGATAAGATAACTTCAAAGGGAAAACTCAATCCATTACAAGAGAGTAGAGGGGGGAAACATCATAAGATCCAACTATAATAGCAAAGCTCGCGATACATCAAGATCGTACCACCGCAAGAACACGAGAGAGAGAGAGAGAGAGAGAGATCAAACACATAGCTACAGGTACATACCCTCAGCCCCGAGGGTGAACTACTCCCTCCTCGTCATGGAGAGCGCCGGGATGATGAAGATGGCCACCGGAGAGGGATTCCCCCCTCCGGCAGAATGCCAGAACGGGTCTAGATTGGTTTTCTGTGGCTACAAAGGCTTGCGGCGGCGGAACTCCCGATCTAGGTTATGTTCCGGAGGTTTCAGTATCTATAGGAATTTTTCGCGTCGGGAACAAGTTAGGGGGTCTCTGAGTCGGCCACGAGGTAGGGGGCGTGCCCCCACCCTCGTGGTGGCCTCGGGACTCTTCTGGACTGAAAGTGCAACTATCCCTGGGTGGTTTTGGTAATTCCTAACAACATATAGCTCATTGAGCTAATGCTATTTCAAGATAGATATTTCAGGAAAGCTCAGTGATTTGCATGGCATGGATTAGAAAGTGGACCCTTCAAAATGCTAAGGACAAAAGATTAGCTCAAGCTCAAAGCACAAGACTCTACATTTTCTATTTTAGTGATCCAAGATCACATTGAGTCTATAGAAAAGCCGATACTATTAAGAAGGGATGAGGTGTTGCTTAATGAGGTGCTTGCTCAAAATGCTTAGTGATATGCTCCAAACCCTCCACTACTTTCTCATATCCACATATGTCCCAAATCAAATATCCAACTCGGCCCCACCGATTCTTTCTATCCAGCGCCACCGAGTTCAGTTGACATAGCCACTGCCAGATACCCTAGTCTTTTCGGTCTCACCGATAGGGATCTCGGTCTCACCGAGATGGGATTGTAATCTCTCTGTTTCCCTTCCTAACGTTTCGGTCAAACCGAGATGAGCGATCGGTCCCACCGAGATTGCAATGCAAACACTTTGTTTCCTTTTCGTAACGTTTCGGTCCAACCGAGATGAGAGAATCAGTCCCACCGAGTTTGCCTGACCAACTCTCCGTTTGACTACTACCAAAATCGGTCCCACCGAGTTTGTGTAATAGGTCTCACTGAGATTACGTTATGCCCTAACCCTAATGATATCGGTCCCACCAAGTTGACATGTTGGTCCCACTGTGAATCCTAACGTTCACATTTTGAACTAAATCGGTCTGACTGAGTTCTCTGAATCGGTCCCACTGAGTTTGCTGATTTGTGTGTAACGATTAGATTTTGTGTGGAGGCTATATATACCCCTCCACCCACTCTTCATTCTTGGAGAGAGCCATCAGAACATGCCTACACTTCCAATACATATTTTCTGAGAGAGAACCACCTACACTTGTGTTGAGGTCAAGATATTCCATTCCAACCACATAAATCCTGATCTCTAGCCTTCCCAAGTTGCTTTCCACTCAAAATTTCTTTCTACAAAATCCAATCCTATGAGAGAGAGTTGAGTGTTGGGGAGACTATCATTTGAAGCACAAGAGCAAGGAGTTCATCATCAACACACCATTTGTTACTTCTTGGAGAGTGGTGTCTCCTAGATTGGCTAGGTGTCACTTGGGAGCCTCCGACAAGATTGTGGAGTTGAACCAAGGAGTTTGTAAGGGCAAGGAGATCGCCTACTTCGTGAAGATCTACCCTAGTGAGGCAAGTCCTTCGTGGGAGACGACCATGGTGGGATAGACAAGGTTGCTTCTTCATGGACCCTTCGTGGGTGGAGCCCTCCGTGGACTCGCGCAACCGTTACCCTTCATGGGTTGAAGTCTCCATCAGCGTATGTACGATAGCACAACCTATCGGAACCACGGATAAAAAATCTACGTGTCAACATTGTGTTTGCTCCCTCAAACTCCTCCCTTTACCTTGATATGCAATTGTTTTACATTCCGCTGCTATACTCTTAGAATTGCATGTGTAGGTTGATTGCTTGACTTATGCTAAGTTGCTAAAATCTGCCAAGAACTAAAATTGGGAAAAGGCTAGATTTTTATTTGGTCAAGTAGTCTAATCACCCCCCTCTAGACATACTTTAGATCCTACAAGTGGAATCAGACCTTTGGTCTCCATTTGCTTTGATTTCCATAGCTTTTGGTGGTCATAGCCTTGGTTTCACAACCTAGGAGAGTATGGCGTCTAGCGAGGGAAATTACCAGCGTAGAGGTCCTTAATTTGATGGTACAAATTTTGCTAGTTGGAAGCATAAGATGAAAATGCATATTCTTGGACATAACCCCGCCGTTTGGGCTATTGTGTGTATTGGCTTGCTAGGTGAATTCTTTGATGGGCGAGAACCAAACCGTGAAGCTACCGCGGAAGAGTTGAAGATGCTACAATACAATGCTCAAGCTTGTGATATTATCTTGAATGGATTGTGCCCCGAAGAATTCAACAAAATCAGCCGTCTTGAGAATGCAAAGGAAATTTGGGATACTTTGATTGATATGCACGAAGGTACCGACTCCGTCAAGGAATCCAAATTAGATGTGGTTCAAAGTCAACTTGACAAGTTCAAAATGAAGGATGGTGAAGGTGTCGCCGAAATGTACTCTAGGCTTGCTCTCATCACAAATGAGATTGCCGGCTTGGGAAGTGAAGAGACGACCGACAAATTCATCATCAAGAAGATCCTAAGAGCCTTGGATGGAAAATATGATACCATGTGCACATTGATCCAAATGATGCCCAATTACAAAGATCTCAAGCCAACGGAAGTCATTGGAAGAATTGTTGCTCATGAGATGTCACTCAAGGATAAGGAAGAGCTTCACAACAAGTCTAGTGGTGCTTACAAAGCCTCGTGTGATGCTCCCACATCATCAAGTGAGAAACAAACCTTCAATGAAGAATTGAGCCTAATGGTAAAGAACTTCAACAAGTTCTACAAGAGTAGAAGCAAAGAAAGAAGTTCCAAGTCATGGTCCTACAATGAAAAAAGATCTTCTAGTCGTGAGCGTAATTGCTACAATTGTGGAAGACCCGGACACTACTCCAATGAGTGTATGGCTCCCTACAAAAGAAGAGAAGATTCACCCAAAAGAAGAAGTAGAAGAGAAGAATCACCACCAAGAGAAAGGAGGACTAGAGATGATCGTTATGAACGAAGACCCTCTTGGAGAAGCAAGGACTCGGAAAGGAAGGATAAGACATCAAGGAGCTACACAAAAAGAAGACATCAAGCTCACGTTGGTGAATGGGTATCCGGCTCCGACTCCGACAATCACTCTCAAAGAAGTTATCACTCCGACTCCGAATATACTCAAGATGAAGGTGTTGCCAGACTAGCACTTGTGTCAACCAACTCCTACGACATATTTGACTCACCAAATGAAGGAATTGGAAGATGCTTCATGGCCAAAGGTCCAAAGGTAACACACCCCGAGTATGTTGATTTCAATAGTGATGAAGATGATTTGCTAGGTGATGATGATTTACTTGTTGACAACTCTAGTGATGAAAACTATGACGAAACGTCAATTAATCATGCTAATCAAGATAAAACGAATGATGATGATAAGAAGGAGATTGAGCGTCTAACTAAAGAACTAAACACTCTTAAGTTAGCTCATGAAACTACCTTGGAAAATCATCGAGAACTTTTAAAGACTCACGATAAGCTACGCTTTGAAAAGCTCAACCTTGAGCAAGAGCATGAGTTTTTAAAGGCAATCAATGAAGATCTTCGCAAGAAAAGTTCCTCTTACATTGCCAAGCGTTTACTCTTGTCTACTTACATGCCACAAGTTAAATCTAGCAAAAAGAACAAGAAAGATGCTTCATCTAGTAGTAACAACAATCATGCTAAATCCAATGTTGTTGCTTCTAGTAGTTCTCTTGATTCCACTAATGATTCTCTTAGCCAAGTTACACTTGAGCAAGAAAATAGCTTATTGAAGGGAATTATAGAGAAAGGTGTTTACAAGAGTCTTGCCGGAAGTAAGCAATTTGAGGAAATTGTATGCAAGCAAGGAAGACACCGGAAGAATCAAGGTGTTGGTTTTGAACGAAAGTTCAATGCCAATGGAGTTGAGTGGGAAGAAGATCAATACCCCAAGACGAAGTTTGTTCCTCAACAAGAGAAGTATGATCCTATTTCTTTTAAAGGGACACAAGCTCAAGATGATCTTCCACCACAAGACCACAAGCAAAAAGGCAAGGACAAGCTTCAAGAGGAAATTGATGCATTTGAAGAAGCACCTAAGGCCTTGGTCAAGTGGGTTCCCAAGACTACATCAAGTTGTACTTCATCAAGTACAACTACAACTCCGAGGATTCCCATCAAGATGGTGTGGATCCCGAAGAAGAAGAACTAGAGAGTTCTTGAGGGTGACTCCGCCAACATACCTCACTCTTATCATTTTGGCGAGAACAAGTGCAAACAACTTCCATATCGTGCACTAGTTCGAGGAGTCACAAACCCTCTTGTTGGTAAGACAAGGGACAAGGTAATCCAATGCTTTCATGGACATCATCTTGTGTATGCATCACTCTATGTCTATGGATATCCTTGTTTGTTCCTTGTGGGACTAACCCGTGTAGGTATTGAAAGTGCAACTCACTCCAAAGGATTGCTCCAAATGATCTACATCAACATTGAGCATCTACATCTTGAACACCTATATGAAGTCATCATAGACAAAACCCAAGGTTAGTTCATCCCTCTAAGGGGGATATCACATCTAGGGGGAGCTTTACTCTAATCAATTGAGTTAAAGCAACTCTAATGGTGTGAACACAACAATGCTTTATGTAATAGTGGTAACCCCACTTGTGCTTAAATGATGAGTATGACCTATGATCAAATGTTCTCATTTGACTCCTATGTCAATATACTCATATATAGATGACCTAGTCGTTGCCAAAATTGCTAGATAGATGCTAGAGTGTTTGTGCATGCTTTGTCACATATTTCATTTGCCATTTTATTGTGTGAGCATGTTGGTTGCATACTTTACTCATTCGAGGACATCCATTTGTAGTTTTGATTGTTTGGCGCTTTCTCTTTTGCCAAATGGATGGACAAGAATGCCTAAGAACTCCCTCTAGCTATCTATGCTTTTCTCATCTCAAACTCTATTCATGCTACATCACAAAGTTTGATCAAGTTAGATTCGAACCACTCTGTGTGAGGAGGACTCGGAGTTCCCGATTCGTCAAAGACTTAAACCTCCAAAACCTCTTTGTGCATCTCGGTCTGACCGATTCATCCTTTTCGGTCCTACCGAGTCACTAAGTTGATCTAGGGTTTTCAATCTCGGTGCAACCAATTAGAACCTTTCGGTCACACCGAGTTGCAGTAACTGTCTGCAGTTTTGCATCTCGGTGCCACCGAGTCGTTCCACTCGGTCACACCGACAGGGTCAGGTTATATATACCGATGGGCCAAATTTTGGAAATTTTTCCGAACCTTCTCGCCCGCACATACCTTCTCTGCCTCTTCGGGTCTCCGGGTCGTCCTCTCGTCGTCAGCGACCTCCCGCCGCTGGTCTCCGCCGCCGTCAACAGAAATCTTCACCGCTGTTGCCGTCGTAGCAAGTTCGTTGCTGAACTAGGGGTCTGCTGTCAGAGTATTTGCAGATATGTCTGACTAGAGTGATAGTCAGAACAGGTCTGAGCAACAGGTGCAGATGAGCGAGGGTTCAGATCCCTCTAGCAGCTATGATGAAGGCAGCAGGAGCACTCCCAGCAATCTGCCAAAGGCTGCCACCAGGACAAGGAAGAAGAGGAATTCTGACTCTAAACATGAAGATTATGTGGCAGTTGAAGATGAAGCCACTTCAAAGAAGAAGGTGCTAAAGAAAGAGTATGGCACAGCTGCAACAAAGCCTGGAATGAAAACAAAGATGCCAGCAAGAAGACAGCCAATGTCAAAGCCAAGGAAAGTTGCCACAGGGGAAACCATGAAGTTCACCATTGAATCAGATGATGGTGAAGCAGCAGGTGATGGTAAGAAGAAGAGGGCCAGAACCAGTACTGCCAAAGTTCTTGGCAAGCCCTCAATGAGGAGAGATTCAGAAGAAGAGGAAGAGGGTGCTGCACCAGCACCCAAAGCACAAAAGCTTATGGGAGATGCAATCAAATCAGGGGCTGCTCCATCTAAGCCGAAAGCTGCTCCCAAGGCTGCTGCTCCAGCTCCAAGCCAAAACCCAAGAGGAGCACTAGGAATATCCCCGCTGAAGAAAAGAACAAGGCCCCAGTGCCTCAAGCTACTGAAGAAGAAGAAGATGATGATTCTGTTGTTTTGAGGAAGTTGAAGCCCAAGATCCCTGACCACACTGATGCACACCCACTTGCAGAGAACATGAAGATCAGGAAGGATGCAGGATTGAGACTATGTGTCACATCCCTAGTTCTGGTATGACCTAGACTAGCTAGTCATGTGTGCATCATGTTTAAATTTCAATGAATTTGAAATGGGGACATGTGAAAGCCACAGAAATCATTTCTGAAAATGACCAAGATAAAAATTGCTTCAAATAGGTCGAAGAAAATGTTCATGTTTCTCTCTGAAAATATTGGCCAGAGGTAAAATTCAAACCAATATTTTTAGGAGCTCACAAATATTTATTTTTGGACATTTGAGTTAATTCAATAATTATTTGCATTGGAGTTATATTTGTTATATATTAAATATAACTCCAATAACTCTGAAAGTTTGTAAGTGGCTTTGAATACTTTTAAAAAGGCCACATAATAATTTACAGAAGCTAATGAAATGATCTGGTATTTAAATAAAATCAAAACCAATTGTAGAAAATAGAAAACATAAATAAATAGAAAACAAGAGAGATAGAGAAAACCTACCTGGCGCCTACCTGTGCGGCCTGCTGCTGAAGCCGGCCCAGCCCATCTCCACCTCCCCTGTCGTCTTCCTCCTTTTGCCAGGAGGACGAAGGGCATGTGCCCCGCACGCGCGCACGCGGCCCCGGCCACCTCCTACTTCCCGCTGCTTCTGGAGGCCGCTAAGGCCGCCACGCAAATCCCCTCGACCCTCTGCACCTCCCTCCCCTCTCTACTCTCTCTCCCACGCGATCGAAAGCAGCCGGAGCCCGCCGCTCACCGTAGCCGTGGCCACCGGCCACTGCACCCCCTGCCGACATGACCATCGACTCTGCCGCGACGCCTCGCGCCTCCAAGCAGAAGAACGCAAGCCCAGACGGCCTTCTTCCCTGCCAAAGCCGCCGTCCTCGACCTCGGGTGCCGGTGATCCGCACCGTTGATTCGCCGGACCCCGTGCCTCCCCTGCCTTGCCAGCAGCACCAGAAGACCTGCGGTGAGTCACTGCTTCTTTTCCCCTACTCCCATGTTCGCCCGCGTCCACTAGGCCGTAGTTGCACGGAAGCAGAAGCTCCCCGCCGCCATGCCTCATCGCCGCCGTACCAACAGGAGCCGCAGATCGCGTCCGAGCACCGTCGCGGGCTCAGGATGCTCCTAGGAGCTGAGTGCAGCCACCTGTCCGCCCTGCCGTGCACAATAGCGCCGAACCCGACCTTGCCAAGCTCCGGCCGCCGCAAAGCTCGACGCCGTCGGCGCTGTAGACCACCCCAGGCACTGCTGCTTACTCCGTTGCATGCGGATGAGCACCAGCTCCACGTAGAGCCCCTCCGCCACTCGTTTGGTCGCCGGAGGAGCAACCTGACGTCTCCGCCGTGGCCTGTGGTTGCCGGCGATTAGTCACCGGCTAACCACGCCATTAGGGCTTAATTACCTTGTTTAGTTAACCCCCAGACACTGACAGCCTGACCCCACAGGTTCAATTAACCGACTAACCAAATTAGTTAGCGTTAATCTAATCCAGTGGACCCACGCGTCAGCATTGACTTCGCTGATGTGGCGTTTGACCGGTCCCACCTGTCTGCGACCCTAACCAGCCCTTAGTCACCGACCAGCGGGCCCCACCGGTCAGGTTTGACCTGGACCGGCCCCTGTTGACTTGCTGACGTCACACGTACTTCACGCTGACGCTGTAAATATTTTCTGGGATTTAAAATAAATCAGAAATGATTTATTTATTTATTTCAGAAAATGTTATAAACTTCTAAAAATCATAGAAATTCAACCGTAGCTCATAATGAAATAAGTTATATATGCAAAATTTTCAGAAAAACCTAATCTATCCATTGGTACTGGTTTCATGTATGATAAAGCAACTTAACCTTTCTGTATAGATCAAAACATGTTAATGCACTTTGGAAATTCATAGTTTGAATTTGAATTTGAACCTTTGGTTCAAATCAACTCAAACCCTTCTGTTGCTAGCTGCATTAGCCCAACACACTCATATTTCAATGTCATATTCATGCATCATATTGTTGCATTGCATTGATTGTGTTTTCTCTTTGTTGCCAGTAATTGTCCCCTCTCAGTAGATGTTGCTTCGACGATGTGATTGATGACACCGATGGAGAACTATATTATCTTCAGAAGTGCCAGGCAAGCAAAACCCCCTTGTTCATTCCAATACAATCCCACTCTCTCGCTCTTGCTCTCTTTTACTAGATTAGGACAACAACGATTCAACTATTACATGTTGCGGTAGTTGAACCCCTTTCCTCTGCATGACCTGTCATTGCCACAGTAAATAGATGAAACTCACTAGCATGAGTAGGAGTTGTTTGAGCCCTGATGTGCCTACTCATTCATGCTTGTTGTCATGCCTGCTACTGCTTAGAGTTGAGTCAGGTCTGATTCATCGGGAATGAATTGGAATGGTGATGAACATGTCCTACTATGTGTGAGCTAAGTGTGTGAACACGATTTGGTAAAGGTAGCGGTGAGAGGCCATGTAGGAGTACATGGTCGGTTGTCTCATTGAAACTGTCCTCAGGAACTGAGTTCTGTGTTTGTGATCCATGAACAGTTACTACCACACATTGGGATCCTTAATTGACTCTCTCGACTTCTTAATCGCCTTGATCTCTGTCCACGAGTTGCAACTAGTTTCTGGTGTTTGTAGGATATGTGTTGGAGGCCATGCGTAGCGCTGACCCTAGGGGTGGGCTATGATGCGGTAGATACACCATGGCACGGTGTATCGGGTGTCCGTTTGGTGTCCCGAGAACCCTGCACATATCGTTTGGGGCTGTGAGCGAAACCCCGGCCGGATCTCCTCGCGGATGGAACCCGAATAGGCGATAAACCTGGACTAGAGACTTGTGTGGTTAGTCAGGTCGTGGCCCACTCCCTCGCCAGGCTTCCGCTTGAAGGTTGCCAAGATACACGACGTGTACATGGTGGTAAGTGGCGAGAGCGTGTGTGAAGAAGTACACCCCTGCAGGGTTATAAATGATCTATTCGAATAGCCGTGTCCGCGGTAAAGGATTTCTGGGTTGCCTGCATAGTTCATAGACAAGTGAAAGTGGATACTCTAAAACTCGCAAGATAAACGTGAGTGCTATGGATGGCGTCCTCGTAGGGATACGGGAGCGGATACATAGTCGTGTATTGATAAGGTGAACATGTGGACTCGTGTGCGCCACCTCAAAAGATAGCCACGGAGTCAAAGCTGGCTTGCTGCAGTCAAACTCCACCACCCCGTTTGTTGATACTGATGCATATGTAGCTAGTTCTGATGTAAGTCTTGCTGGGTACATTTGTACTCACGTTTGCCTATTTTATGTTTTACAAAGAGACGTCAGTCTCGCAAGTAGTTCCGTGTGGACTTCGACGTTTAGCTTGTTACCTCAGCTACGATCTTGTACCCTTGGGAGGGTCTTGTAGATAGTCAAGCTTCTCAGCCTTTTTCAATTGTAGATGTCTGTACTCAGACATGTTAAGCTTCCGCATGTGCTTTGACTTGTATGCTCTGAATGTTGGATCATGAGACCCATGTTTGTAATATCTCGCTCCTCGGAGCCTAATTAATAAATACTTGAGTGGTAGAGTTATGTTGTGATGCCATGTTGTATTTACACATATCGAGGATATTTTGTGTATGATTGAAATGCTTGGTATGTGTGGGATCCGACAACCTAGTTGTTTATCCTTGGTAGCCTCGCTTATGGGGAAATGTAGTCTTGTGCTTCCATGAGCCATAGTAGTCCGCTACAGCCCGGTTCACCGGAGTCCTGCTAGCCCAGCACTATTGCTCCGGAACACTTGACTGGTCGGCATGTGATTCACTTCATTCCTGTGTCTGTCCCTTCAGGGAAATGTCACGCGGTGACATCCGGAGTCCTGCCTAGCCTGCTACAGCCCAGTTCACCGGAGTCCTGTTAGCCCAGTGCTACAGCCCGGATTCGCACGCTGCTGACCGACATGCTCGATGTTGATTCATGTATGCCTGTCCCTATAAGTTAGTGCCACTTTGGGTTCACGACTAGTCATGTCGGCCCGGGTTCTCTGTCATATGGATGCTAGCGACACTATCATATACGTGAGCCAAAAGGCGCAAACGGTCCCGGGCCATGGTAAGGCGACACCCATGGGAGTACCGTGCGTGAGGCCGCAAAGTGATATGAGGTGTTACCGGCTAGATCGATGTGACTTGGAATCGGGGTCCTGACAGCTTTGGTATCAGAGCCTGACTGCCTGTAGGATTACCAAGCCAAACTGGCCGAAGTTGAGTCTAGAAATGCTTATATAAGGGAATTGATTGTGGAAGGGAACGTAAGGCTCTTTTTACTCCTTTACCTTATGCCTTCTGATCTGAGTCAACCTCTTCTCTTCCACGGGGATTAAGAACTAGGCTCCTCATCTTTCTACCAGGATCACGTGTTACTAATCCGTAGACTTATAAGATTGTTGGATTCAAGTCTCAGTTTAGTTTCTAGTACTTGTGTGTGTTAATAGTTGGTCTCGGAACCTTGATATGATGTTGTTGAGTGGTTATGCCACCATTTTGCAGGATGTCTCAAATCTTTTCGAGCATTTACAGCCGTTATGCTGTCCGAGTCATCCCAGGTTTCTAAATAGTCTGATGCATTTGCAAATCCCTTCTTTCCGTTCCCGATGTCCCTTTGGGCCAGTTCAACCACACTAATCAGTGAGTTGAGGTACTCTATTGCCTCGACTTATATGTTGGACCTATTATTATGACCCTAGGTGTTTTAGGGAGTCACCTAGTAATCTAGCCATGTTTTGTGTCCCCAGTGTGATGATTCTGGCCACCATTCTCGAAAGCATCCCGTGATGCCATTTAGTTAGTAGGCCTTCTATTTCTGGGTTCTTAAGCCCAAAATTCATCTACTTACCTCGTGTTGATAGTGTTGCTCGTACCTTTAGTATATTAGTAACCTTTGCGATAGTCCTCGTGGTCCGTGGTATTTCCTTCTTCCAAATACCATGAACTACTTATGACAGAAGTTCTTTTGAACCAAAAGATCACAACCAGAGTGCTCTTGATGAGTTCCCCATTCTATATTGTGACTCTGCCAGTCCTACCTCTGTGCATGGGTTATCCGGAAGAAACCTGTTGAACTTGGTTCGACATACTAATCTATGCATCCACAATTCAGAAAGTTATATGTTCCTTGAGTTGACCCTCCTCAGCTATATTCCAACCGTAGTCTATCAATTGATAGTCAGGAATAGTTGTGCATTCGTGTTCATCGATGCCTATTATTCTTGTGGTCCGTCAAGCGATTCTATTCCTGAATGACTAGGAGAAACAAACTCCAGTACCTCGTCCATTTCTAGGATTGGGTCAAAGTATTTGTATTCCGCAGATCAAAATGCCAATCCAGCTTTTTCTCTGTTCTACCTTGGAGTGTTACCATCTTTATGTCAAGATTGTCATGAGAATTGCACCATCTCTTATGAATTCTTGACGTAGTGATACTTATCTCCATCATTATTCATTCCTCGGTCCCGTGTTGTTGTAACCGGAATGCCGACAAGTGAACTGTGATGTGTGAAATCAATACTCCTAGCAACCTCGTTGCTTGGTAGTTAATGGACAATACTCTCACTCTTAGCGTGTTGGTTATTGAATCATCATCCTAAGATTGATCGTGCTACCTAGTCCTTATTTCTAGTGCACTCTAGGATCAATGAGTTAGGATTGTGTCAATCCCTCACTCTTTTGATCATATCGTCTTGCCCTGAAAAGCAAGATTGTTCTCGAGCTTAATAACATATCGGTGGTTCATGATTTTCCGAATATCTTCTCAGAAGTATTACCAGGTTGTTCCCTGACCGCTATGTTTAGTTCGTGATCATGTTGGTTTTTCTCTAAACCAGCCATTCTCCAAGAATCTGTGTTGGATACCCCTGAGCTAGTTGGTTAAGCTAAACAACAACTTGGAGAGTTGGAAGATAAATGCTTGCCTAACTTAATTAGTTCGTTCTATGGGATATCCTTGTGTGTGTGTGTGTTGAAGAAAGATGATATCCTCATCAATTGGTCCTCGTGATCAGTGATTGGATCTATTGTCATGTCCAAACCTTGATTTGAGTATGGACTATTGTCAAATCAAATCAGAACCGATGATGTTCATAATGTTGTCTTACTCGTGGTTGTCCCTCGAGCATACACCATTATATCTTTTGGGTCTGACCAATGCTATCACCTTGTTCACATAATTCTGGAATTCCACTTATATGGAAGCCTGGATGGATTGTTTTGAGCCCATCGACAACATTCCTATCCTCTCCATGATTTTGTTGGACATCAAGCTAGTGTTGGAAACTTATATAAGCATTACCTTCATGTTCCGTTCATGAGGTATATGTTTGGATGAAAGAAGTAACTTCCTCTAACTTACGTGCATTTGATGTAAGTTGTCGCCGTGGATCCGACAAAGCTTGTTTTTGTTCCTATGGAATCATTCCAAGTCAGTCATGTACGTGCGAAGTATTCTATGGTCTGGTAGACTGATCATCTTCATTCCATATGTATCCCTAGCACAGTAAGCCACTGATTGACTTGTTCAAGGAGAAGAAGTTCCTTCTTAAGAGCTAATCCAGACTTATGTAAGGACTTCGATATCCTCGTTGATGGTTGCCAACCAGAACTTGGTAGTATTTCATTGTAAGACTACTACGTGGTCATGCTTGTCTGGGACGGCGTGTTCACGTGTGTGTAGCAGAACCAGCTCGTGTTTTGGAGCTTACTACCGTAGTTCATTTCCTGAGAATCTCGCAACGTTATCTCGTCGATTTGTGTTGCAACTCTTCCTTTCAGACATGTTGAGTCTGAAGTATCCTGTTACTAACCAGATCTGAATCTCAGGTAGATATGATGGTTGGAACATTCCAACATTTGCATTTTGTTCCCAGCTTGCACCGCCATTGTGCCAATTTCCCATGGGCTGCCCTTCTTAGTAATTTCAGTCAGGGTCATCTTAAAAAGTGGTCCTACCATGGGTCCCATCCATTTCTGATGATAAGAAATCATCACCCATCGTGTTGTCTTCAACAAGGTAGTCCACATCATCCATTCTAGTCTGAGTATGCCATCCCTTCGAACCCCTTCAAATGATCGCTCGTGATTTGCCTTAGGCTCGTATAAAGAGTTCCAATGATCTTTGTATCAAAAGTAATTCTTTTTGCCACTTAAGGGAATAATTCTACGAGTCGCCTCCTCTAAGATGTCTCGTTATGGTATCAAGGAAACTCAACTCCTCGCTACGCTGACAACCGTTCACCACCTTCTTAAGTGTGGAATTGTTGCCTACCTAGTGAATCTTCGTCATCTGTTTCACTCCATCCCTCTAGATGTATGCTTCGTGTCTGAGCTTGAGAGATGTTTTCAATGTCTCACTCTATGAGTTGATCCTGAGTTGTTCGATCTTCGAGAAAATTGATCCTTCTAGAGTTTTCCCTTTCCTCTCGTTGTCATGTTGGTTGGAGTTCTCAAAGCAAGACATCGAGACAAAGATGGTGATCGAATCAATGTTCTTATGAAGTGCAACTTGGATCATGAAGTTTGTGAGGTTT
The DNA here is from genome assembly GCF_018294505.1 of Triticum aestivum. Lineage (NCBI taxonomy): Eukaryota > Viridiplantae > Streptophyta > Magnoliopsida > Poales > Poaceae > Triticum > Triticum aestivum. The sequence goes on from NC_057808.1 coordinate 92,754,563, forward strand.
AGTGTCCCCTCTGTCTTCTTACCTCACGTCTTGAATCTCGGGACGAGATTCTTGTTTAGTGGGGGTGAGTTGTCACATCCCAAGTTCTGGTATGACCTAGACTAGCTAGTCATGTGTGCATCATGTTTAAATTTTAATGAATTTGAAATGGGGACATGTGAAAGCCTCAGAAATCATTTCTGAAAATGACCAAGATAAAAATTGCTTCAAATAGGTCCAAGAAAATGTTCATGTTTCTCTCTGAAAATATTGGCCAAAGCTAAAATTCAAACCAATATTTTTAGGAGCTCACAAATATTTATTTTTGGACATTTGAGTTAATTAAATAGTTATTTGCATTGGAGTTACATTTGTTATATATTAAATATAACTCCAATAACTCTGAAAGTTTGTAAGTGGCTTTGAATACTTTTAAAAAGGCCACATAATAATTTTCAGAAGCTAATGAAATGATCTGGTAATTAAATAAAATCAAAACCAATTGTAGAAAATAGAAAACATAAAAAAATAGAAAACCAGAGAGAGAGAAAACCTACCCGGCGCCTACCTGTGCGGCCTGGTGCTGAAGCCGGCCTAGCCCTTCTCCGCCTCCCCTGTCGTCTTCCTCCTTTTGCCAGGAGGACGAAGGGCGTGTGCCCCGCACGCGCGCACGGGGCCCCGGCCACCTCCTACTTCCCGCCGCTTCTGGAGGCCGCTAATGCCGCCACGCAAATCCCCTCGACCCTCTGGACCTCCCTCCCCTCTCTGCTCTCTCTCCCACGCAACCACCAAAAGCAGTTGGAGCCCGCCGCTCGCTGTAGCCGTGGCCACCGACCACCGCACCCTTGACGACATGACCATCGACTACGCCGCGACGCCTCACGCCTCCAAGCAGAAGAACGCAAGCCCAGACGGACTTCTTCCCCGCCAACGCCGCCGTCCTCGACCTCGGGTGCCGGTGATCCGCACCGTCGATTCGCCGGACCCCGTGCCTCCCCTGCCTTGCCAGCAGCACCAGAAGACCTGCGTTGAGCCGCTGCTTCTTTTCCCCTAATCCCATGTTCGCCCGCGTCCACTAGGCCGTAGTTGCACGGACGTAGAAGCTCCTCGCCGCCATGCCTCATCGCCGCCGCACCAACAGCAGCCGCAGCTCACGTCCGAGCATCGTTGCGGGCTCAGCATGCTCCTAGGAGCCGAGTGCAGCCACCTGTCCGCCCTGCCGTGCACAATAGCGCTGAACCCGACCTTGCCGAGCTCCGGCCGCCGCAAAGCTCGGCGCCGTCGGCGCTGTAGACCACCCCAGCCATGCTGCTTACTCCGTTGCATGCGGATGAGCACCAGCTCCACGTAGAGCCCCTCCGCCACTCGTTTGGTCGCCGGAGGAGCAACCCGACGTCTCCGCCGTGGCCTGTGGTCGCGGGCGATTAGTCACCGGCTAACCACGCCATTAGGGCTTAATTACCTTGTTTAGTTAACCCCCAGACACTGACAGCCTGACCCCACAGGTTCAATTAACCGACTAACCAAATTAGTTAGCGTTAATCTAATCTAGCGGACCCACGCGTCAGCATTGACTTCGCTGACGTGGCGTTTGACCGGTCCCACCTGTCTGCGACCCTAACCAGCCCTTAGTCACTGACCAGCGGGCCCCACTGGTCAGGTTTGACCTGGACCGACCCCTGTTGACTTGCTGACATCACACGTACTTCATGCTGACGCTGTAAATATTTTCTGGGATTTAAAATAAATCAGAAATGGTTTATTTATTTTAGAAAATGTTATAAACTTCTAAAAATCATAGAAATTCAACCGTAGCTCAGAATGAAATAAGTTAATATGCAAAATTATCAGAAAAATCTAATCTATCCATTGGTACTAGTTTCATGCATGATAAAGCAACTTAACCTTGCTGTATAGATCAAAACATGTTACTGCACTTTGGAAATTCATAGTTTGAATTTGAATTTGAACCTTTGGTTCAAATCAACTCAAACCCTTCTGTTGCTAGCTGCATTAGCCCAACACACTCATTTTGCCATGTCATATTCATGCATCATATTGTTGCATTGCATTGATTGTGTTTTCTCTCTGTTGCCGGTAATTGTCCCCTCTCAGTAGACGTTGCTTCGACGATGTGATCGATGACACCGATGGAGAACTATATTATCTTCAGAAGTGCCAGGCAAGCAAAACCCCCCTTGTTCATTCTGATACAATCCCACTCTCTCACTCCTGCTCTCTTTTACTAGATTAGGACAACAACGATTCAACTATTACATGTTGCGGTAGTAGAACCCCTTTCCTCTGCATGACCTGTCATTGCCACAGTAAATAGATGAAACGCACTAGCATGAGTAGGAGTTGTTTGAGCCCTGATGTGCCTACTCATTCATGCTTGTTGTCATGCCTGCTACTGCTTGGAGTTGAGTCAGGTCTGATTCATCGGGAATGAATTGGAATGGTGATGAACGTGTCCTACTGTGTGTGAGCTAAGTGTGTGAACACGATTTGGTAAAGGTAGCGGTGAGAGGCCATGTAGGAGTACATGGTGGGTTATCTCATTGAAACCGTCCTCAGGAACCGAGTTATGTGTTTGTGATCCATGAACAGTTACTACCACACATTGGGATCCTTAATTGACTCTCTCGACTTATTAATCGCCTTGATCTCTGTCCAGGAGTTGCAACTAGTTTCTGGTGTTTGTAGGATATGTGTTGGAGGCCGTGCGTAGCGCTGACCCTAGGGGTGGGCTATGATGCGGTAGATACACTGTGGCAAGGTGTACCGGGCGCCCGTTTGGTGTCTCGGGAACCCTGCACACATCGTTTGGGGCTGTGAGCGAAACCCCGGCCGGATCTCCTCGCGGATGGAACCCGAATAGGCGATAAACCTGGACTAGAGACTTGTGTGGTTAGTCAGGTCGTGACCGACTCCCTCGCCAGGCTTCTGCTTGAAGGTTGCCGAGATACACGACGTGTACATGGTGGTAAGTGGCGAGAGCGTGTGTGAAGAAGTACACCCCTGCAGGGTTGTAAATGATCTATTCGAATAGCCATGTCCGCGGTAAAGGACTTCTGGTTGCTTGTACAGTTCATAGACAAGTGAAAGTAGATACTCTAAAACTCGCAAGATAAGCGTGAGTGCTATGGATGGCGTCCTTGTAGGGATACGGGAGCGGATCCATAGTGGTGTATTGATATGGTGAATATGTGGACTCGTGTGCGCCACCTCAAAAGAGTTACTTGCAGTCATAGTTTAGGATAGCCACTGAGTCAAAGCTAGCTTGCTGCAGTCAAACTCCACCACCCCCTTTGTTGATACTGATGCATATGCAGCTAGTTCTGATGTAAGTCTTGCTGGGTACATTTGTACTCACATTTGCCTATTTTATGTTTTGCAGATAGACGTCAGTCTCGCTAGTAGTTCCGTGTGGACTTCGGCGTTTAGCTTGTTACCTCAGCTACGATCTTGTACCCTTGGGAGGTTCTTGTAGATAGTCAGGCTTCTCATACTTTTTCATTTGTAGATGTCTGTACTCAGACATGTTAAGCTTCTGCATGTGCTTTGACTTGTATGCTCTGAATGTTGGGTCATGAGACTCATGTTTGTAATATCTCGCTCCTTGGAGCCTAATGAATAAATACTTGAGTGGTAGAGTTATGTTGTGATGCCATGTTGTATTTACACATATCGAGCATATTGTGTATATGATTGAAATGCTTGGTATGTGTGGGATCCGACAACCTAGTTGTTTATCCTTGGTAGCCTCTCTTATGGGGAAATGTAGTCTTGTGCTTCCATGAGCCATAGTAGTCCGCTGCAGCCCGATTCACCGGAGTCCAGCTAGCCCAGCACTACTGCTCCGGAACACTTGACTGGCCGGCATGTGATTCACTTCATTCCTGTGTCTGTCCCTTCGGGGAAATGTCACGCGGTGATATCCGGAGTCCTGCCTAGCCTTCTATAGCCCGGTTCACCGGAGTCCTGTTAGCCTAGTGTTACAGCCCGGATTCGCACGCTGCTGACCGACATGCTCGATGTTGATTCATGTATGCCTGTCCCTATAAGTTAGTGCCACTTTGGGTTCACGACTAGTCATGTCAGCCCGGGTTCTCTGTCATATGGATGCTAGCGACACTATCATATACGTGAGCCAAAAGGCGCAAACGATCCCGGGCCATGGTAAGGCGACACCCGTGGGAGTACCGTGCGTGAGGCCGCAAAGTGATATGAGGTGTTACCGGCTAGATCGATGTGACTTGGAATCGGGGTCCTGACACTATGGAGACAGTCTGATCCATATGCTATCAGGAGAAGGACTGCTGTGGACTATAGGTTTCACACTAAGGAACAACAGGACTTCTATGAGACTGTTTTGCTTGATAAGAAGCCCATTGTGTGTGATATGAGATGGGTTGACTGGGTATTCATCAAGAAAAATGAGGATCACTTCCCTGGAGTGCTTGATAGCTTTAAGCAATGTGGACTGGATACTTTTGTTGCCCAGAAGCTCACCAGGTGGAATGATGAGCTCAGCATGCAGTTTTACTCCACTGCCCACTTCTATTCAGATGGAAGGATTATATGGATGTCTGAGGGTACTAGGTACCAATCTACAGTTGATGAATGGGCCAAGCTTATGAATGCTCCTGAGGAACATGAGGATGACTTGGACATTTATGAAGAGAAGAAGAAAGACCACAACAATATGGCTAACATGTACAAGGAGATCCCAGATGCTGCTTTGGATACACATAAGTTTGGATCAGTTCATTACCTGTTGTCTGGTCTGCCAACAATCAACTGGATCTTAAGGCCCACACTGCTACCCAAGTCAGGTGATCACAAGATAATCAGAGGACATGCTATAAACTTGCTGCACATATTTGATGTCCCATAGAAGTTCAAACTCATGAGCCTGATTGTTGAAACAATCAAGAGGACTGCAGCTGATCAGAAGAGAAGTTGTGGGGTATGCCCCACACATTCAGGAGCTAATCAACTCTAAGATGGGCAAAGGCAAGTACATCTTGGATAAGAAGCAATTGCCCATCTATCCTGAATTTTAAGATAACACTGTTGTGATGAATGAGAATGAACCATCTTCAGCTCAAGCACATGAAAAGAGAGAGAAGGCTAAGGCAGAGAAGGCCGCAAAGATGCCAGCAGCCGAGGAGGCATCTCAGGTATTATTGAAGAGAAAGCAAGACCAGCTTGGATATGTGATCCAATCCACCCTGAGTATTGAGAAGGGCTTGGCCACCCTGAAGAAGAACCAGGAAAGTCTGGAGAGGATCATTGAGCAGAAATTCTATGACCTTGATGTCAAGGTGACAGAAATCCAAACTGCAGTTGAGCAACTTCAGGAGGAAGCAGAGGAGAAGAAGGGCAAGTCTACCATAGATATTTTTGCCAGAGTGCCCAGAGGACAGCGATCTGCTGCCGTGCCAGTGATAGACACTAGAGCCACAGCATCAGCACCAGCAGCTACAGCTCTAGTACCACCTCTAGCAGCTACTCCACCAGCTCCAGCTACTTCATCAGAAGCCTTCGTCCTTGGAGTTCTCTCAACACCACCTCCCGAAGATCAAGCCTGAGAGTCGCTTAGCACTATGCATTTTCGAAATTTTTGGTAACTTGTTGCCAAAGGGGGAGAAAAATGTATAGATCATAGGCTTCGAGAGAGAGAGAGTGTGTTGGTTTTTATCTCTCTTTGCATTTATTTGGTTTGGTTTGAAACTTTATTGTGTGCTTGCGTGATACCTGTTTGATCTTGTGTTTGATCATATGATACCCTTAATGCTTGTTGGATGATATTATCTCTTACATCCTAGATGATCATTCACTTGTTTTGGTGATGAGTGCATGCTTTAACTTCTATGATTTTGAGCGCTCCACCAAGATGTATGTGACATGGAAGAGTAACCCATGATCCTAATCGATTGTGCATTTGCATTCAAAAGCAAAATTTAAATAATGCACAAATTTAGGGGGAGCTCTTTCTTATCACATACTTCTCAAAGCGACGATGTTTTTCAATACTATTTATCATTTGTCGAAGCTTTGATCTATATGTTGTCATCAATTATCAACAAGGGGGAGATTGAAAGTGCAACTATCCCTGGGTGGTTTTGGTAATTCCTAACAACATATAGCTCATTGAGCTAATGCTATTTCAAGATAGATATTTCAGGAAAGCTCAATAATTGGCTTGGCATGGATTAGAAAGTGGACCCTTCAAAATGCTAAGGACAAAAGATTGGCTCAGGCTCAAAGCACAAGACTCTACATTTTCTATTTTAGTGATCCAAGATCACATTGAGTCTATAGGAAAAGCCAATACTATTAAGAAGGGATGAGGTGTTGCTTAATGTGGTGCTTGCTCAAAATGCTTAGTGATATGCTCCAAACCCTCCACTACTTTCTCATATCCACATATGTCCCAAATCAAATATCCAACTCGGCCCCACCGATTCTTTCTATCCGGCGCCACCGAGTTCAGTTGACATAGCCACTGCTAGATACCGTAGTCTTTTCGGTCTCACCGATAGGGATCTCGGTCTCACCGAGATGGGATTGTAATCTCTCTGTTTCCCTTTGTAACGTTTAGGTCAAACCGAGATGAGCGATCGGTCCCACCGAGATTGCAATGCAAACACTCTGTTTCCTTTTCGTAACGTTTTGGTCCAACCGAGATGAGCGAATCGGTCCCACCGAGTTTGCCTGACCAAGTCTCTGTTTGACTATTACCAAAATCGGTCCCACCGAGTTTGTGTAATCGGTCACACCGATATTATGTTATGCCCTAACCCTAATGATATCGGTCCCACGGAGTTGACATGTCAGTCCCACCGATAATCCTAACTTTCACATTTTGAACTAAATCGGTCTGACCGAGTTCTCTGAATCGGTCCCACCGAGTTTGGTGATTTGTGTGTAACGGTTAGATTTTGTGTGGAGGCTATATATACCCCTCCACCCACTCTTCATTCATGGAGAGAGCCATCAGAACATGCCTACACTTCCAATACATATTTTCTAAGAGAGAACCACCTACACTTGTGTTGAGGTCAAGATATTCCATTCCAACCACATAAATCTTGATCTCTAGCTTTCCCAAGTTGATTTCCACTCAAATCTTCTTTCTACCAAATCCAATCCTATGAGAGAGAGTTGAGTGTTGGGGAGACTATCATTTGAAGCACAAGAGCAAGGAGTTCATCATCAACACACCATTTGTTACTTCTTGGAGAGTGGTGTCTCCTAGATTGGCTAGGTGTCACTTGGGAGCCTCCGACAAGATTGTGGAGTTGAACCAAGGAGTTTGTAAGGGCAAGGAGATCGCCTACTTTGTGAAGATCTACCCTAGTGAGGCAAGTCCTTCATGGGCGACGGCCATGGTGGGATAGACAAGGTTGCTTCTTCGTGGACCCTTCGTGGGTGGAGCCCTCCATGGACTCGCGCAAGCGTTACCCTTCGTGGGTTGAAGTCTCCATCAACATGGATGTACGATAGCACCACCTATCGGAACCACGGATAAAAAATCTCCGTGTCAACATTGCGTTTGCTCCCTCAAACTCCTCCCTTTACCTTCATATGCAATTGTTTTACATTCCGCTGCTATACTCTTAGAGTTGCATGTGTAGGTTGATTGCTTGACTTGTGCTAAGTTGCTAAAATCTGCCAAGAACTAAAATTGGGAAAAGGCTAGATTTTTATTTGGTCAAGTTGTCTAATCACCCCCCTCTAGACATACTTTCGATCCTAAATGGACCATCTCCGGTACTCCGTGGGCTTCTTCTGGTCCAAAAACAATCTCTGTTGAATTTCAGGTCAATTGGACTCCGTTTGGTTTTCCTTTTCTGTGAAACTCAAAAACAAGGAAAAAATAGAAACTGGCACTGGGCTCTAGGTTAATAGGTTAGTCCCAAAAATCATATAAAATAGCATATAAATGCATACAAAACATCCTAGATGGATAATATAATAGCATGGAACAATCAAAAATTATAGATACGTTGGAGACGTATCAAGCATCCCAAGCTTAATTCCTGCTCGTCCTCGTGTAGGTAAATGATAAAAACAGAATTTTTGATGTCGAATGCTACCTAACATATTTGTCAACGTAATCTTCTTTATTGTGGCAAGAATATTCAGATCCGAAAGATTCAAGACAAAAGTTTAATATTGACATAAATATGATAATACTTCAAGCATACTAACCAAGCAATTATGTCTTATCAAAATAACATGGCCAAAGAAAGCTTATCCCTACAAAATCATATAGTTTGGTTATGCTTCATTTTCATCATACAAAAATGCTCTCATCATGCACACCCGATGACAAGCCAAGCAATTGTTTCATACTTTAGTAATCTCAAACTTTTTTCAACTTTCACGCAATACATGAGCGTGAGCCATGGACATAGAACTATGGGTGGAATAGAGTATAATGATGGGGGTTGTGTGGAGAAGACAAAAAGGAGAAAGTCTCACATTGACGCGGCTAATCAACGGGCTAGGGAGATGCCCATCAATTGATGTCAATGCGAGGAGTAGGGATTGCCATGCAACGGATGCACTAGATCTATAAATGTATGAAAGCTCAACAAAAGAAAGTAAGTGGGTGTGCATCCAACTTGCTTGCTCACGAAGAGCTAGGGCATTTGAGGAAGCCCATCATTGGAATATACAAGCCAAGTTCTATAATGAAAAATTCCCACTAGTATATGAAAGTGACAATATAAGAGACTCTCTATCATGAAGAACATGGTGCTACTTTGAAGCACAAGTGTGGAAAAAGGATAGTAGCATTGTCCCTTTTATTTCTTATTTTTGGGGCCTTTTTTGCCTTTCTCTTTCTTTTTTTTCTTTTTTTGGCCTTTCCCCTGTTTTTTAAATTTCTTTTTTTTCGAGACAATGCTCTATTAATGATGATCATCACACTTCTATTTATTTACAACTCAAAGATTACAAATCGATACTACAACAAAGTATGACTCTATATGAATGCCTGTAACGGTGTACCGGGATGTGCAATGAAACAAGAGTGACATGTATGAAAAATTATGCATGGTGGCTTTGCCACAAATACGATGTCAACTACATGATCATGCAAGGCAATATGACAATGATGAAGTGTGTCATAATAAACAGAACGGTGGAAAGTTGCATGGCAATATATCTCGGAATGGCTATGGAAATGCCATAATAGGTAGGTATGGTGGCTGTTTTGAGGAAGATATAAGAAGGCTTATGTGTGATAGAGCATATCATATCACGGGGTTTGGATGCACCGGCGAGTTTGCACCAACTCTCGAGGTGAGAAAGGGCAATGCACGGTACCGAAGAGGCTAGCAATGATGGAAGGGTGAGAGTGCGTATAATCCATGGACTCAACATTAGTCATAAAGAACTCACATAATTATTGCAAAAATCAACAAGTCATCGAAACCAAGCACTACATGCATGCTCCTAGGGGGGCAGATTGGTAGGAAAAGACCATCGCTTGTCCCCGACCGCCACTCATAAGGAGGACAATCAAAGAAACACCTCATGCTTCAAATTTGTTACACAACGGTTACCATACATGCATGCTACGGGACTTGCAAACATCAACACAAGTATTTCTCAAATTCACAATTACTCAACTAGCATGACTCTAATATTACCATCTTCATATCTCAAAACAATCATCAAGTATCAGACTTCTCATAGTATTCAATGCACTTTATATGAAAGTTTTTATTATATCCCTCTTGGGTGCCCATCATATTAGGACTAAATTCATAACCAAAGCAAATTACCACGCCGTTCTAAAAGACTCTCAAAATAATATAAGTGAAGCATGAGAGTTCATCTATTTCTTCAAAATAAAACCACCGCCATGCTCTAAAAGGATATAATTGAAGCACTAGAGCAAATGACAAACTACTCTGAAAGATATAAGTCAAGATCAATGAGTAGTTGAATAATTATGCAACTATGTGAAGACTCTCTAATATTTAAGAATTTTAGATCTTGGTATATTATTAAAACAGGAAGAAAAACAAAATAAAATAAAATGACGCTCCAAGCAAAACACATATCATGTGGTGAATAAAAATACAGCTCCAAGTAAAGTTACCGATGAACGAAGACGAAAGAGGGGATGCCATCCGGGGCATCCCCAAGCTTAGGCTTTTGGTTGTCCTTGAATTTTACCTTGGGGTTCCTTGGGAATCCCCAAGATTAGGCTCTTGCCACTCCTTATTCCATAGTCCATTGAATCTTTACCCAAAACTTGAAAACTTCACAACACAAAACTCAACAGAAGACTCGTAAGCTCCGTTAGTATAAGAAAATAAATCACCACTTTTGGTACTGTTGTGAACTCATTCTTTATTTATATTTGTGTAATATCTACTGTATTCCAACTTCTCTATGGTTCATACCATCCGATACTACTCATAGATCCATTAAAATAAGCAAACAACACATAGAAAACAGAATCTGTCAAAAACAGAACAATCTGTAGTAATCTGTATCAAACGTATACTTCTGGAACTCCAAAAATTCTGAAATAAATTGGTGGACCTGAGGAAGTTGTCTACTAATAATCCTCAAAAAGAATCAACCTAAAATCACTCTCCAGTAAAAAAGGCAGCTAATCTAGTGAGCGCTAAGGTTTCTGTTTTTTACAGCAAGATCATATAGACTTCACCCAAGTCTTCCCAAAGGTTCTACTTGGGACAAACACTAATTAAAACGTAAAACCACATCTAACCAGAGTCTAGATAGATTATTTATTGCTAAACAGGAGCAAAGAGAAAGGAACAAAAATAAGATTGGGTTGCCTCCCAACAAGCGCTAATGTTTAACGCCCCTAGCTAGGCATGATGATTTCAATGATGTTCACAAAAAAGATAAGAATTGAGACATAAAGAGAGCATCATGAAGAATATGACTAGAACATTTAAGTATAACACACTTCCTATGTATAGGGATTTTATGAAACAACTTATGGGAACAATAATCAACTAGCATAGGAAGGCAAAACAAGCATAACTTCAAAACTTTAAGCACATAGAGAGGAAACCTGATATTATTGCAATTCCTACAAGCATATATTCCTCCCTCATAATAATTTTCAGTAGCATCATGAATGAATTCAACAATATAACCAGCAACTAAAGCATTCTTTTCATGATCTACATGCATAGAAAATTTACTACTCTCTACATAAGAAAAATTCTTCTCAATCGGAATAGTGGAGTATCATAAGAAACTTGAATACTATAAATTGTTTCCACATTAAAAGAGTAATGTTCAGAAAAAGGGTAATCATAATCATAACAAGTTTTATAAGTATAATCATCACCACTTTTATAGCATAAGTATCATCACAATAATTATAATAGGTAGCAACTTTGTTCTCATCATAATCAATTGAAACCTCTTCCAAGATAGTGAAATCATTACTAAATAAAGTCATGACCTCTCCAAATCCACTTTCATAATTATCACAATAAGATTCAACATCCTCCAAAATAGTGGGATCACTACTTCCTAAAGTTGACACTCTTCAGACCCACTTTCATCAATATAATCATCATAAGTAGGAGGCATGCTATCATCATAAAAAAATTGCATATCAAAACTTGGGAGGCTAAAAATATCATCTTCATTAGACATAGCATCCCCAAGCTTGGGGCAAACATTAATTGCAGCAAATAAATTCTCAAACATGTCATTCTCATCAAACATAGCATCCCCAAGCTTGGGCCTTTTCATATCATAAGCATAATCACTATCATCATTAATAGTATGGATAGCACAAATAGTATAGCAATTATCATCATCACAATGAGTAATAGGAGCAACATCATTTGGGAGGGATACCTTTTCACCTTTGCTTCTCCGTATTTTCTTTTTCTTCTTCACATTATGTGTGGGTTTAATCCTCTTTTTGGAGCTCCTTATTAATAAGATTGGTTGAATAGAAGGCTCCTACTAGTTACCTGATTCATCATAAGAAATAATAGGAAGATATTGGGAAGTCTCTTCCCTTTCATTAGTATTCTCTTCATCTTCTATTTGTTTTCTTGTCTTTATGTAATTGGCAATATAAGGATTTTCAATGCAATTTCCCGCACAATACAAAAAAAAATTCTACATCAAAATCAAGAAATCTATCAAGATTAAATTTTGGAATACCTTCAGTTATACGTTTCATTTCTTCATACCCCAAAAGAAGACCAAGCTATTTATGATGCTCAAGGGTAATCAAGTTATCACAATTTTTGGACACGATTTGGTCATGAAACAAATAGCATTGGAGCTTTAAATTACCATGTTCATTGCAAAGTTCACAAGGATGGCGATAAATATTGAATCTTTTAGCACAATCATCAAGCCGTTCTTGCAACCATTTAGTTTCCAAATACTTACGCCTCTTGAAAAATCTATCTTCCCTATTTGGTGTGTACTTGCAAGCTCTATGACTAGTGCAATCATCATTAGTACAATGGATATTCAAAGAATTCATACTAACAACATTGCAATCATGCTCATCATTCAAATATTTAGTGCCAAACATTCTAACGCATTCTTCTTCTAACATTTTGGCACAATTATTGGAATCCTTATTTTCATGAAAGATATTAAAAAGATGAAGCATATGAGGCACCCTCAATTCCATTTTTTGTAGTATTCTTTTATAAACTAAACTAGTGATAAAACAAGAAACAAAAAGATTCGATTGCAAGATCTAAAGATATACCTTCAAGCACTCACCTCCCCGGCAACGGCGCCAGAAATTGCTTGATGTCTACTACACAACGTTCTTCTTGTAGACGTTGTTGGGCCTCGAATTGCAGAGGTTTGTAGGACAGTAGCAAATTTCCCTCAAGTGGATGACCTAAGGTTTATCAATCTATGGGAGGTGTAGGATGAAGATGGTCTCTCTCAAGCAACCCTGCAACCAAATAACAGAGAGTCTCTTGTGTCCCCAACACACCCAATACAATGGTAAATTGTATAGGTGCACTAGTTCAGCGAAGAGATGGTGATACAAGTGAAATATGGATGGTAGATATAGGTTTTTGTAATCTAAAATTATAAAAACAGCAAGGTAGCAAGTGATGAAAGTGAGCGTAAACGGTATTGCAATGCTAGGAAATAAGGCCTAGGGTTCATACTTTCACTAGTGCAAGTTCTCTCAACAATAATAACATAACTAGATCATATAACTATCCCTCAACATGCAACAAAGAGTCACTCCAAAGTCACTAATAGCGGAGAACAAACGAAGAGATTATTGTCGGGTATGAAACCACCTCAAAGTTATCCTTTCTGATCGATCCATTCAAGAGTCCGTAGTAAAATAACACGAAGCTAGTTTTCCGTTAGATCTATCATAGAGTTTGTACTAGAATAACACCTTAAGACACAAATCAACCAAAACCCTAATGTCACCTAGATACTCCAATGTCACCTCAAGTATCCGTGGGTATGATTATACGATATGCATCACACAATCTCAGATTCATCTATTCAACCAACACAAAGTACTTCAAAGAGTGCCACAAAGTTTCTACCGGAGAGTCAAGACGAAAACGTGTGCCAACCCCTATGCATAAGTTCACAATGTTACGGAACCTGCAAGTTGATCACCAAAACATACATCAAGTAGATCACGTGATATCCCATTGTCACCATAGATAAGCACATGCAAGACATACATCAAGTGTTCTCAAATCCTTAAAGACTCAATCTGATAAGATAACTTCAAAGGGAAAACTCAATCCATTACAAGAGAGTAGAGGGGAGAAACATCATAAGATCCAACTATAATAGCAAAGCTCGTGATACATCAAGGTCATACCACCTCAAGAACATGAGAGAGAGAGAGAGAGATCAAACACGTAGCTAATGGAACATACCCTCACCCCCGAGGGTGAACTACTCCCTCCTCGTCATGGGGAGCGCCGGGATGATGAAGATGGCGCCGTAGAGGGATTCCCCCCTCTGGTAGGGTGCCAGAACGGGTCTAGATTGGTTTTCGGTGGCTACAGAGGTTTGCGGTGGCGGAACTCCCGATCTAGGTTATGTTCTGGAGGTTTCGGTATTTATAGGAATTTTTGGCGTCGGGAACAAGTCAGGGGGGTCTCCGAGGCGGCCACGAGGTAGGGGGCGCGCCCAGGGGGTAGGGCGCCGCCACCCTCGTGGTGGCCTCGGGACTCTTCTAGCTCATCTCCGGTACTCCGTGGACTTCTTCTGGTCCAAAAACAATCTCCGTTGAATTTCAAGTCAATTGGATTCCGTTTGGTTTTCTTTTTCCGCGAAACTCGAAAACTAGGAAAAAACAGAAACTGGCACTGGGCTCTAGGTTAATAGGTTAGTCCCAAAAATCATATAAAATAGCATATAAATGCATATAAAATATCCTAGATGGATAATATAATAGCATGGAACAATCAAAAATTATAGATACGTTGGAGACGTATCACGTGTTCATAAAACGCCATCAATTAATGGAAACTTAGCATAGAAGGAACATCGAGCTAGCACAAGAAGTAGATGATGATCAGATGAACACGGACCACACTAGGGAGCCCGTCGGTGATGAATTCATCAATCCCAAACGGTTGAATACTTGCAAGCATTTGCCCACAACACACACAACCTATTCCATCACAAACAGGTTGGATGGATCAACTGTATGCCACGTATCGCACATTGTCAAAAAGTAATGCGGCAGACCTTCTTTAACATGTGTTAAAAAACAAGGACCTTGAGGTTAAATTAACTCATGGGATGGGTCATATTAGCCATTTAATTTGACAAATATGACTGATACGACCCATCCTACCAGTTAATTTAACATCAACACAACTTCCCATCCAGTCACCCATCTCATGGCTGCTCCAGCCTGAGAAAACTTAACTTGAGAGTTTTCTTACATGAGCTACTGGTGGAACAACTAGTCCTTGCTGATAGGATGCCTCTTCGCATCCTTATGGCGTATCCGGATGACCGCCCGTCCCCCAATGGCCAATAGATGTTGTGTAGACAGAGCATATCACATACGTCTTATTAGCCGCAACAGTGTGTGTTATTATCGGTCTTAGCACATGTTTCCGATTACAGACCTGTTTGCCACGTATCACACACATCTTGTTAAGTTGACCCGTTTCTGTTCTCATGTCTCAACGCAAACAGTTCATTCGAGTGAACCGCATGCCGTATATCGCACACACCTTCATCTGGCTGACCGTTTCTTTTGTGTTGCCTAATCACAAACAGTTCATCCGAGTGAACCGTATGCTCTATATCGCACACACCTTCATCTAGCTGCCCGTTTCTTTTGTTCCTCCTCATCGCAAACAGTTAATTGAGCTGAACCGTATGCCCTGCATCGCACACGCAACTAAAATCTGAACCGTGTTTGATGCATCCTCCATCGCAAATGTTTTGCACCTTTTTTGACGGTTATTTTACACCACCGTTTGCGATTATGGCATCGAACACAGTTTCGTCGAAGGGTCTCTGATCGTAGTGTCGCGTTAGCAGCAACCTGTAGTAGTGTGTATCTATGTGCATCTAGGCCAGATATTATGCATAGTGTTTGCATGTGTGCCCGTTTTCAAGTTACACCGAAGGAATCACACCATAAGGCTATGAAGCATATTCTTTGATATCTAGCTCACACTCCAACACTTGGATTATGGTATACCAAGGGCTCGGCTTTTGATCTCATTGGATATTCTGACTCTAACTATGCTGGTGATCGAGTGGATCTCAAGTCAACATCAGGCACACGCCATTTCCTTGGACGATCCTTGGTATGTTGGTCCTCGAAGAAACAGAACTGCGTATCACTCTCTACTGCTGAAGCTGAGTACATTGCTGCTGGTTCATGCTGTGCTCAAGTGCTATGGATGAAGCAAACCCTCAAGGACTACAACATCAATGTGAAGAATGTGCCACTGTAAGTGCATCTAGTGCCACCCCTAGTTGGTTTTGGAGTATTAACGACAAACCTGGTTGAGGGACTAATGTGTTTGTGAGAATTGCAGGATAACACAGGTCGTAGTCCCTCATTGATTCGGTTTACCTACCAGAGATGACCCGTAAAAATGTGTGAAGACATTGAAGACAATGGTGGTTTGTGAAGATATTCACAATGAAGACTATGACATGAGAAGACATCGCATGAAGACTATGGAGTGCGAAGACATAGTTGTTTCGTAGTTTCCTTTTCTTCTTTGTTGAGTCATAGGAACCACCGCACTATTAAGTGGGGTCCAAGTGAACAAAGTCAGAGTGACTGAAGTGATGCTCAACCAAATCCTATGTCTTCGAGCAAAGACAATGAGAGCAAATCTTATCCAGAGCTGGATAAGTCAGCTTTACTTGTAACCCAAGTCAAGCTGCCGCGTGTGTTTGAAATCTGACCGTTGGACACATGTCAGTTCCTTAGTGACCCAGGGTCATTTCAGACAAATCAGGTTGGGTTGCCTCCTGGCTATAAATAGCCCACCCCCTCCACGATAAATTTGTGGCTGCTCAGAGTTAGTGCACAGCTTTTGTCGTTTGAGAGCAACCACCTCCGAAGCATTTGAGAGAAAGATCCTTGCGAGGACAAAGACCAAAACACCCAGAGCCAAAGAGTGTTAGGCATCACTGAAGTTTTTCTTTCCGCGTGACCTGAAGACCTGTTATCCTCCAGCCGGTTAGGCATCGCGTTCTGAGCATCCAAGAGTCATTGTGGATTGCCGGTGAACGAAGTCTGTGAAGGTTTGGAAGTCTACCTTGAAGACTACCAGAGTGATTGGGCGAGGACTAAGTGTCCTTAGCGCAAGGGGAATAAGGTCAAGACGCGGTCTTCTGAGTTGAATCTCAGCCTCCCTAATCAGACGTACAGTTGTCACAGCAACTGGAACTGGTACAACAAATCCTTGTCCTCACCAAGCAACTGGTTCTATCTCCTCCCTCACTTATTTACAGTTTGTCTTCATGAAGTCATTTGAATGCTTGCCTGATCTGTTTGACTTCACTGTGTGACGACTATTGTTGTTTGGCTTCATACTATCTTTGATGCGACCCCGTCTTCGAAGAAGAGGGAGTACAAGTGGAGGTCCGATCTTCACGCCGTAGGATCGATAAATGGATGGGGATAACTAGCTGCAAGCAGCCGGAAAAGGAAAATAAGAGATTATGACCCGAGAGGAGGAGGCTCACTGAAGCTTGCAATCCGAACATTCGCCAATCCACAACCCGGAAATACTACCCCACACAACCATGCTCAAGTCGTGGAGCACCGGATAGGTGCAATCCGCAAGGGAAACCGCGAACTCTAACCCACACAACACGATCTAGTCGTGGAGCACGAATTAGGAGCAATTTCTCAAGGAATCACGAGAATAAGGGTAACAAGATCTCTCCAATCTCAGGAGGAGTCTATGTCTTTGGTCTTTGATAGAAATGGCAAAAGTTCCCAACGATGGGAAGGGCTAGCCTATTTATAATCAGGACAACCCCCTGGATAGGTGTGAAAGAGAACTAGCTTCTGGAACCAGCTTAGGTGTGAAAGGGAACCAGCTTTGTTTGACTAAATGGCTTCAAGACTTAATGAGGTAACTTCTGGAATACTCCTGTTGGAGGTGGTTGGCAGTTCCCGACCAAACATTGTTCACTGGAGTCGAACAATGTTTCCTTTAGCAACAAACTCGAGTTCTGGGAACCTTTCACAAGTTGGAATATGCAAACTCGTACAAAACATTGTTTTGTTAGAATCGGAACAATGTTTCTTCAGCAGACAACTCATTCTTCATGAATTCCTAACTTTGTTCCTTCGCCATAAAACATTGTTTTGCACGGACTGAAATGTGTTTGGCCTTCTTCGATATCGCACCTGAGTTCAACCAACAACAAAGGAGGTGAAAGTGCAGCTATGTGTTCAAGATTATAGTATAAACTTAAGTTAGCGTTCACCTGGCAATGTGTTCATTTGAGTAGAAATATTATGATTTCTCCTTTGATGACCAAGGATGTCTAAATGGTTGTCATGTCCTCATCATCCTCCCCCTCTTGAAAAGGAGTCGTCCTCGACTCTAAGGGTTGAATGGTTTTTCATGTCCTCACCATCCTCCTTCTCTTGAAAAGGAGTCGTCCCTGACTCTAGCTGGTCATCACACAAAAGAAAATTGGCCAGTACAAAGAAACAATGCCAAGATTTTATCAAATGCTTAAGTTTAGCTTTCACCTTTTCGAACTTCAAATGTTTTGTTCGACTCAGCAATTCTTTCCAGCTAACATTTCCATGGAGTACAAACTTGTAATCAGGCACATCCATGTTTGTATCATCCTCCCTCTCTTGAAGAAAAGTCGCCCTCGACTTCCTTCGGTCTAAAAAATAATAGCACAAGGACAATACAAAATATCTTGGCCAAGTAAAAGTCAAATAAGCATATTCAGTTTTTAGTTTTATTGGCTCCTTGATGTTTTCATTATGATTAACAAAAGGATATTGTTTGATGGATGACATAGCAATCATCTTTTCTCTAATTTCATCGCGCCAATGCTTCAAGAGTTCATAAGTGCATACCTCTGGGTGCTTCAAGATGAATGATCTCTTTTCTTTTACCTCACTGAGTACCTCCATGCCTTTTCGAAGACCACTTACCACACATGATGTTTCTTTGATGGTGCTCCATGTGCGCCATAATTGTTCATGGATCTCATCCTCCCATCGCTGTAGAAGGGCAGCTAAGTATGATTTTTGCATCTACACATACTTCAAGGAAAGAGAGCTTTGTGAATGGTTAGTAGTTCAATAGTCTTCTCTCCATTCATTTGGTGGATCACTCATCTCTTTGATATTGTGTGTAAACACCTCAAGCTTAGATTTCGTGGACTCACACAACTCGCTACTCCTCTCACTTTGATGGTGTGGTATAATATGTTGTGGTTCACTCATTTCTCTAATCTTGTGGTGGATTACCTCACCCTCATATTTGGTGGACTCACACAACTCACTTATCCTCTCTCACTGAATGTGAGGTATACATGGGTGGAGATATTCCATCTCTCTAATCTCATTTCGAACAATCTGATCCTCACATTTGGTAGACTCAGTCACCTCACCTCTCTTATCACTCTGATTATGTGGACTTTTGGGAAGTGAACACTGTTCATCACATCTGGTGGAGTCACTCATCTCACATCTCTTATCATTCTCAATATGTGGATGTTTGCAAAATGGACATTCTTCCTCACATTTGGTGGAGTCACTCAACTCACCCCTCTTAGCACTCTCAATATGTGGAATTTTTGGAAGCGGGGCGCCTGGAACCAAGTCGATTTGGTGTTCAATGCCTCGCTTCAGCGGCAATCTGGGTGTCACCTCCTTGTGAAGCACATCCCCATACTCCTGCAAAAGATCCAATACAACACTAGGAAGAGTTGAGGGTAAATCGTTAGCAGCCAATAAAGTTTCCTTGTACATGGGTACAAAGAATGGAGCATTAGGTTCTCTCAATTCCCGCATATCCCTTTTCCTAGCCATCATAACTAATCCCTGTTTTTCCCGGGGCTTGGTCATGTTTGGCTGTCGAGCTTTTGGCTGTGGAAACACTCCCTCACTATGTTGGTGGCTCACTCGTTGTGTATGATCACTCTCTCCCTTTTTCTTTCCTTTTCTTTTCATCTCATCAAGATAGTCTTCCTCGGGTGTCATGGGCAGCCAAGTGAACTTTTCTCCTTTATGGACAAACATAAGCGATTCGCGCTCCCGCTGATTTGCACATCACGGTCATGCAACCACGGTCGTCCAAGAAGCAAGTGACAAGCGTGCATCGGCACCACATCACACTCAACATCATCTTGATATGTCCCAACTGAAATAGGTATTTGCACGCTACTAATCACCTTAATTGCGCCACAATCATTCAACCATTGCATGCGGTATGGGTGTGGGTGACATTTTGTTTGCAATTGAAGCTTCTCGACCATCTCCGTGCTTGCAATATTGTTGCAGCTGCCACTATCAAAATTCACTCGACATATCTTTGAGTTGATAAGGCAACGGGTGTGGAAAAGATTATGCCGCTGCCCCTTTTGCTCCTCCACAACCTGGGCGTTATGTGAAAGACATACAACCAACGCTTCTCCATCAAGTTCCTCATGAGATAAAATAGTTCCTCCTGCTTCCCAACCTTGCTCGTCTTCCACTTCATCATTGACACCATCAGGGTCACTTTCAGACTCCCATTCACCTCGCTCATTGATGATCATAGTTCTTTTGCTTGGGCATTCCAAAGAAATATGACCTCTTCCTTTGCACTTGTGGCATTGAATGTCGCTGCTGCGTGTAGAACTCTTTTCTGGAGGTGGAGCAGATGATACTCCTGCTGTAGCTGATGACCGCTTATCTTTATTGCGAATAGCAGGTGAGGAAGCCGTCGAGGCATGTGGGTGTCTAGGTGGTGCACCCTCAAACTGAGAACCATATGGCTATTGTGCTCGCTGCCATGAGCGTGTGGTGGTGTGGCTTTGGAAACACGAGTACAACCATTACACATATTGTTCTTCTCAACTCTTATAGCTTGATGTACCACATCTTGTAATGTATCATTAGGAAACATCTCCACAAAATCTGATATTTCATCATTCAGCCCATGTAAAAATCTTGCCATCTTTGCCTCATCACTTTCACGGGTTCTTGTCCGAATTAGCAGCACCTCCATCTCTTTATAGTACTCCTCAACAGTGCGGGAACCTTGAGTGAGCCCCTGCAACCACTTGTACAATTGCCTCTCATAGTAGGATGGAACAAAACGGCGTCTCATGACTTCCTTCATCAAAGTCCAGCTGCGGATATGATTATTGCCTGACATCAACCGATTGTCTTGCAGCTGATTCCACCATGTAAGAGCATAACCACAGAACTCCATAACAGCAAGATCAACTCTCTTGGCTTCAGAAAAACCATGGATGCGAAAGATTTGATCACACTTCTCTTCCCACTCAATATATGCATCCGGGTCCTCTTTTCCCGTGAATGATGATACATGTAGCTTCACTCTCGCTTGGTTGTCACGGTCATCCTGATCACGACGGCCATAATAATGACCATTGCGACCAAAAAAAGCACCACGGCGAGGCGGGGAGTAGGGTTCAAAGTCCCCCATGCCTTCATCTTCGTCACCATGCTCGGAGAGATCTTCAAGGAAGATGGCATCACCATCATGTGCCGCTCATCGCCGGTAATCAGCAGCAAACCCGCGGGGGTCATGGCCTCGCCCACGAGCTTCTCCTCCATGCAGCCCACCCTCACGGGGGGCAGCAAAGTTGCCACGCCTCCGTTCAGCACCAACAGCAGGGGCGCCGTGGGCAGCAGCTCCTGCCTCTCTTCCACGACCAACAACGCGATCATTGTTTTCTTGACGTTGCCGGTTGTCGGCGGCCAGCGAGGCAGCGAGGCTGTGTTGATGTTGATCCCCATTACCCGCGATAGGAAGACGACCACCGAACATCCTTCACATAGCTGCAACTATACTCTCCTCAATCATATCACCAAGTGCTGCGCGAGTTTTTGAGAGATCATCTTCCACATGTTGATGTCCATGTACACTCGAGTTGGATCCTGTCATGTTAACTCTTGCAAACAAGTGGACGAAAGAAAAATATATGTGGAAAACACTCAGCTCACCTTCTTGCTTACCGAAATTCTAATTATTCCTTGCCGGCTGTGAGGAAGTAGCAAATCAGGAGTGGACGGGCAAATGAAAGGAAGGAAGCTGACGGTCTAGGTGGATCTGGGTGGGGTAAAAAGGGAGGGCTAGTGCTGAGATCCAATCGATGCAAACCAAATGAACGAGAGAAAAAAATTGTAGATCCTTGCACCACGTTTGAGCTGTAACACTTGCCACTTCAACTTCTGAAATTTCTCACCACACTGAATATGATTGCACACTTGCTCAACACTTTCTCTTCTCTTTTTTTTGCTCTTTTTCACTCTTTTTCTCTCTCTCTTTTTTGCTCTTTTTTGCAGCACAATAGATCCAACAACAAGACTCGAAGAAAAACAACAACAACTTTGGATATAACTTGGTGCACACACAAAGAAGAAAGCAAACAACTAGATCTTAGCAAACAAAGGCTTGGATTTTGTGTGTGGCTTTTTGGCTTTGGACTCTAGGATGGGGAAAACCAAACTAAAAGAATAGATCTAGCAACAAAGATACAGATCCTACCGAGTAAACCTTGCTCTGAATACCAGATGATGCGACCTCGTCTTCGAAGAAGAGGGAGTACAAGGGAAGGTCTGATCTTCACGGCGTAGGATCGATAAATGGATGGGGATAACTAGCTACAAGCAGCCGGAAAAAGGAAAATAAGAGATTATGACCCGACGAGGAGGAGGCTCACCGAAGCTTGCAATCCAAACATTTGCCGATCCACAACCCGCAAATACTACCCCACACAAGCACGCTCAAGTCGTGGAGCACGGGATAGGTGCAATCCGCAAGGGAAACCACTAACTCTAACCCACACAACACGATCTAGTCGTGGAGCACGAATTAGGAGCAATTTCTCAAGTAATCACGAGAATAAGGGTAACAAGATCTCTCCAATCTCAGGAGGAGTCTATGTCTTCTGTCTTTGATAGAAATGGCAAAAGTCCCCAACGAAGGGAAGAGCTAGCCTATTTATAATCGGGACAACCCCCCTGGATAGGTGTGAAAGAGAACTAGCTTTTGGAACCAGCTTAGGTGTGAAAGGGAACCAACTTTGTTTGATTAAATGGCTTCAAGACTTAATGAGGTAGCTTCTGGAATACTCTCGTTGGAGGTGGTTGGCAGTTCCCGACCAAACATTGTTCACTGGAGTCGAACAATGTTTCCTTCAGCAGCAAACTCGAGTTCTAGGAACCTTTCGCAAGTTGGAATATGCAAACTCATACAAAACATTGTTTCGTCAGAATCCGAACAATGTTTCTTCAGCAGACAACTCATTCTTCATGAATTCCTAACTTTGTTCCTTCGCCATAAAAAATTGTTTTGCATGGACTGAAATGTGTTTGGCCTTCTTCGCTATCGCACCTGAGTTCAACCAACAACAAAGGAGGTGAAAGTGCAGCCATGTGTTCAAGATTATACTATAAACTTAAGTTAGCGTTCACCTAGCAATGTGTTCGTTTGAGACGAAATATTATGATTTCTCCTTTGATGACTAAGGACGTATAAATGGTTGTCATGTCCTCATCAATCTTCCATCCTGATCTATACTACCTAGCTGCTAATAGTCGTCGTGCTTTCACTTCATTATTTACTTGACTATGGCTTGTCTAGTGTACTCTACCTTCCGCTGCATATCAATAGGTTCATTTCTATCGTTTGTCTTCAAAGCCCCCGTGTTTTGAAGACTTTCATAAAAATCGCCTATTCACCCCCCTCTAGCCGATAACTAGCACTTTCAATTGGCATCAGAGCAAGGTGATCCCTTGTTCTGTGTGATTCGGTTTAACCACCTCGAGTTTTAGCTATGTCGACTATAGGGATAATCAAGGTCTCCGCTGCATGCCCTGTCTTCGATGGCACTGATTACCCCTACTGGAAGAATAAGATGCACATGCATCTTGAAGCCATTGATGTCGACCTCTGGTATGTCGTCAAGAACGGCGTTCCCAAGACTGGTGAAGGTGTCACCCCTGCTGATGCCAAGAAGTTCATTCAACTGGATTCTACTGCCAAGAACATCATCTATGGTCATCTGACCAAAGGACAGTATGGCCGTGTGAGCGCTCTAGAAACTTTGAAGCTAGTCCGGGACTGGCTCTCCAAGGTCAACGAAGGCATCTCAACCCAGAGAGACTCAAGGATTAGTGTTCTTCGCAACCTCTTAAACCGCTTCAAGAGAAACGACAATGAGAATGTCCAGCTCACGTTTGATCGCCTCACTGAAATCACAAATGAGCTTCATGCACTTGGTGCCACTGAGATCACCAAGCATGAAATCGTCAAGACACTCCTGAGATCACTTGACAGCTCGTTTGACACCCTAGCCCTAATGATTCAAGAATGCCCTGACTTCAAGACTCTCGATCCGTCTGACATACTTGAGAGGCTCAACACACATGAGTTCCAGTTATCTGAGAAAAGAGATATCTATGGTCCTAGCTATGGACGTACTCGCGCTTTGAAGGCAAAGGCTGTTTCCTCATTAGAAGAAGAATATGACTGCAGTTCTAGGGATCCTGAAGACATCGGAAAGGAGCTTGCTATGCTTGTGAAGAAGTTCCAGAAATTCACCAAGAAGAAAGGCTTCAGAAAGTCTTCAAGATCCAGCTCGAGAAATGATGAAGCTTCTACTCATGACCACAAGAAGAGAACATGTCACAAGTGCAAGAAACCTGGTCACTACATCTCTGAGTATCCTCAATGGGACAATGAGAACAACAAGAAGAAGAAGAGAAAGGAATATGATTCTGATGACAAGAAGAAGAAGAAATCTTCCAAGTATTTTTCCAAGTCTTCATCACACAAGAAGGGCTCATCTGGCAAGGCTCGTGCTTTTGTTGGCAAGGAGATGGATTCAGAAGAGGAGTCTACTTCTGAGGAGGCAGAGGTGGAGTCTGAGGAGGAGTCCAACTCTGGCGTTGCAAGTCTGGCTCTAGCTATGGCCTATGTTGCCAAGTCCATCTTCAACACTGAAGACAATGGCTCCATCACCAACGCTGATGCTAATGACAAGGACGACTCTGCTCCCACCTACTGCTCCATGGCACGTGGTGCCAAGGTAAGCTCACGCGATGCTTACTTTCAAACATCAAGTGAAGATGACTCTGACTGTGAATCTAAACCTAGCTACAAAACACTTGCTAAAATTGCAACTGAGCAACAGAAAGCTATGGAACATATTCAAAAATTGTTAGACAAAAGCGATGACTTGTTGGACGCGGAAATGACCCGATCTCAGTCCTTAATTGAAGACATCAAAAATCTTCATGTTAAGTACGAGGAACTTGAAAGTCGTCATGAAACGCTCTCAAGAACTCATGAAAAGCTTTCCTACGATTATCTTCAAAGGAAGCAAGAACTTGAGAAATTGAGAGCGGCTCATGCAGATCTTCAAAAAGAGAATGAGTCACTTCATGCTCAACAGATCAGTCCCGCTCAGGAAGGATTTGAACCACCATGTCTAAAATGCCTTGAGCGTGATAACGCTAATTCTGTTGCTGAATGTTCCACTGCTGCTACTGTTACAATATCTTCAAATGCTGATGTGGTAACTAACCCCTCTGATAAGGATACCACTGCTATTGCTGATGAAAATGCCAGGTTGAAGACATTGCTTGAGACAGGAATGTACAAAAGTCTCAAAGGGCATCAGACACTATGTGATGTGCTGAAAAAGCAGATTCTGAACCAAAACCCTAGGAAGAGAGTGTTGGGTTCGAGAGGAAAATGAATGTTGATGGTTCTTACTGGAAGCCTGAGCAGTACCTGGGTTGCTGCAAAGGGACCTTCAGTGGATCCATCCACCTTATCTGGCTTCACTTGTGCTAACCCGATTATCATTGATGAATCCTTTGATGCAAACTATAAACTGTTTAACAATCAGAATGGTGAAGTGTTTGCCAGGTATATTGGTACTAACTGCAGGAATGGGCCACCCATGAAGAAGATCTGGGTGCACAAAAGGTGTCTTGAGAATCTTCCTGTGAATGTCATCATGATACCACCAGGGAAGAAGACAAACCCCATACCAAATGCTTCATATGGTCCAAAGGCTTCATACGGACAGAGGACTCGCCAGAGTCACCCTAATGCCAATGTTTTGCAGGGAAATCATACTCAGACTCATGAATATGAGCGTGTATCATCAAACCGCTATGTTCATAAGACTAAGAACTATTCTGCTTATTCATATGAGTATTATTCACCACCTGCAAGGCTATTTGCTAGGGCTCCAAAGCCGAAGTTCTAAGATGCTGCACTTAGACTCATTGTTTCGAAGCCACCCCTGAAAATGTGGGTGGTTAAGAAAACTTAACTCTCTTTTGCAGGGAAAGGTGTCCAGCCGGAAATCAAAGGCGTCTAATGCTTATGCTGGGGAACTAAAACATCTTGTAGGGCGCAAGATACGATGCCCAAATGGTCTTACTATGTATTTTGTTCCTGAATCGCTTGCCAATCATCCTATCAGTCCTAACCTTGATCTGAGCTTTCATAATCTGCTTGTCCGTCAAATGTTTATGCTTCCACAATACCCTTGGTGAAGCCTATCCCCCTAACTGCACTGTAGGGTATGACACTACATGCTTTAGAATGGATTATGGAGAGTAGATGCACTAATCACATGACTGGTGATCGAAGTCTTCTCATGGACTCAACCTTACGTCCATCTGACAAGAGTCATATCACATTTGCTGACACTAGTAAAAGCAAGGTATTGGGTCTAGGTAGAGTTGCAATCTCAAAGGATCAGCACATGGATAAAGTGATGCTTGTTGAATCCCTTGGTTTCAACTTAATGTCTGTCTCAATGCTTTGTGATTTGAACATGATTGTGATATTTGGAAAATGTCATTGCCTTGTTCTAATGGAATCTGACAAGTCTCTAGTCTTTGAAGGGTATCAGAAAGATGATCTATATATGGTAGATTTCTTAGCAGGACCACAGTTGGCCGTATGTCTTCTAGCAAAAGCTTCAGAGTGCTGGCTCTGGCATTGGAGGCTAGGGCATGCTGGCATGAGGAACTTGTGCATGCTCGCGAAGAAGAAACATGTCATAGGCATCGAGGGAGTCAAGTTCAAGAAGGATCATCTGTGTGGTGCCTGCGAAGCTGGAAAGATGACTAGGGCCAAGCATCCCTCGAAGACAATCATGACGATATCTCAACCCTTCGAGCTGCTTCACATGGACTTATTTGGCCCTACTCACTACTATACTCTTACTACCACTGCTTGCCTCTATGGCTTCGTTATTGTTGATGATTATTCAAGATATACATGGGTGCATATAATCCTCTACAAGAATGAAGTGCAGGATGTCTTCAGACGCTTCGCCAATCGTGCCATGATGAACTATGGCATCAAGATCAAGCACATCAGAAGTGACAACGACACAGAGTTCAAGAACACCGGCCTCGACCTTTACCTTGATACATTAGGCATCACTCATGAGTTCTCTGCTCCATACACACCTCAGCAGAATGGCATCGTGGAGTGCAAGAACAGAACACTCATTAAGATGGCTCGAACGATGCTTGATGAGTACAAGACTCCAAGGAAGTTCTGGCCTGAAGCTATTGATACTGCATGCCATGTCATCAACCGTGTTTATCTTCACAAGCTTCTGAAGAAGAAATCCTATGAGCTCCTGACTGGTAAGAAGCCAAACGTAAGCTACTTCAGAGTATTTGGTCCTAGGTGCTGGATCAAGGACCCACATCACACTTCAAAATTTGCACCGAAAGCACATGAAGGTTTTATGCTTGGTTACAGCAAGGACTCGCACTCCTATAGAGTCTTCAACCTCTTTCACTATAAAGTGGTTGAAACTGTAGATGTGCGGTTCGATGAGACTAACGGCTCGCAAAGAGAGCACCTGCCAAATGTGCTAGATGAAGTCCCTCCTCGTGAATCGATTAAGCTAATGCGAACTGGAGAAATCATACCTTCAGAAGCTCAGGCTGAAGAAGAACTCATTATTTCTACGCCTAGTCAACCTGAAGACAATGCACAACCTAAAGCAAATACTCAAAATGAAGATAATGATCAGCAAGAGCAAAATCTTCGTCCAGTTCATCCTCGTGTTGCAAATGAAGTACAGATTGAGAAGATAATTGATAGCATCAATGCACCTGGTCCACTCACTCGTTCAAGAGCAACACAGCTAGCAATTTTCTGTGGGCACTTTGCATTTGTCTCAATATCTGAACCCAAGAAAGTTGCTGAAGCCTGCATGGAACCTGAATGGATTCAAGCTATGCAAGAAGAGCTTCAACAGTTCGAGCTGAACAATGTGTGGGAATTGGTCAGGCATCCTGACCCTCGCAAGCACAATATCATAGCACCAAATGGATCTATCGCAAAAAACACTACAAAAAAAGACACATCCGTGACATTTTGGGCCGAACGAAATTTTTTCCTGTCATACTTATGACACTTCTATGACGATAATTGTGACAAAACCTGGTATAATCATAGATGTGGTGGGGTCCTACTTCTATGAGAAAAATCATGACAGAAAATGGGCTTTTCGTCCTGGGCGGGCCGGAGACGCAGCTGCATGACATTCTTTGGGCCGTCCATGACGGAAAAAACCGTGGTAGAAGCAAGGCGCGGAAAATATCGGGGAGTCCCCAATTACGGTGGGTGGTCGGGGGCCGAGCGATGCACGTTTCTCTCGTACGTACGCGCGTGTGTGCGAGGCGTTGGGCTCTAACTGAACCCGAGCGATTGCACTGCAGGCTACGCGTTACTAAACCCGAGCGATCGATCGATGGCTGTTAACTGAACCCGATCGAGCGATTCCTTTGCTGCTGCTGCTAACTGAAGCAGATCGATGCTGCCTCTGGATGAACAGTGAGCGTTGCGGGGGGGGGGGTTGGATGAACAGTGAGCGTTGCGGGGGGGGGGGGGGTTGGATGAACAGTTCCCGGTGGGGGTGGATGAACAGGACCCCGTGGTGTTGCCTCTGGATGAACAGTACCCCGATCGATCGAGCCGGTTGGGGCTGGATGAACAGGACCCCGTGGAGGGCATGAATAGGACCACCCCGTGGAGGGCAGGATGAACAGTAGACGGTGGAGGGCAGGATGAACAGTAGCCCATGGAGGGGTGGTTGAACAGGAGCCCGTGGAGAGGGCTGGTTGAACAGTAGCCGGTGGAGTAGCGCGTGGTGGAGGCTGGATGAACAGGAGCCCGTGGATGAACAGTCATAGGTGGAGGCTGGAGGAGGTCGACGGTGGATGAACAGTAGCCCGTGGAGGTTGGAGGGGGTCGGCGGTTGAGATGAACAGTATCCCGTGGAGTCCCGTTTTGCGGTACGCCACACCCCTCCCAATGAACAGGACCCCCGTTTCGACCGTAGCACTCCAACACAAGTCCGTTTCCTTCGTTTTGCGGTACGCCACACCCCTCCTGATCAACAGGACCCCCGTTTCGACCGTAGGAGGTCCGTTTCCTCCGTTTTGCGGTACGACAGACCCCTCCCGATGAACAGGATCCCGTTTCGAACATGGCCGGTCGAACACAAGGCCGTTTCCTCCGTTCTGCGGTACGCTAGGCCTCGTTTCCATCGGCTGTTCCGTCCAAGCCCTCCCAATGAACACGACGATGCATTCCGTTCCGACCCAGTCGGTTGGCTCCCCATGAACACGACGACGACGCTGTTTCTCCGTTCCGACCCAGCCATGTACACAAGCCCTGGCCATACGTATGCGCGAGTAGGCGTTCGAGACCCTGCCCGTATGTACGTACGTGGCCGTATTTTCTTTCTTGCACACTCGCCGCTGTACGTACGTGTACATGCTACGTGCGCGCCTCTACTACGACACGTGCGCTCCTCTACATCGACCAGTATGTACGTACACGTTCGCGACCAGAATGACAACGCTACGTACGCTTCGACCAGGTGGTTCCCGACTGTCAGGCACTTCCTTGCCTGCGAAGATGTAGCTGCTGGGTCCCAGCAGTCAGGGGGCGAATTGTTTTTTTTTTGCCCGGACGCACTTCCTTGCGTGCGAAGATCTAGCTGGTGGATCCCAGCAGTCAGGGGGAAACATTTTTTTCGCGAAATACGGTGGCCCGTCCGGTGGGTCCCCGCTGTCAGGTGGAGGAATAATTATTTTGCACGTAATAAGGAGGCACTTCCTTGCTGCGGCCGTGGACCCAGCTGTCAGCCTCTCCACGTACAATCCACGTCCGATGGAAGCCGTTCCTTGACCACGTTGACCACGCCGCGCCGAGAGCACCAGGGCGGTGGACGACGGCGAGGCCTAGGAAGGGGACAACGCGGGGCCGGGGAAGACGCGGCAGTGGATGCCCACGCGTAGAGGAGTATGAGGGTTCACTAGTTCGCTGCGATGTGAGGCTGTCATCGCTGCAGAATAACAAGGGGTGTGGGTGGGTAGAGGGATGGCCTGGCCAGCGGTAGGAGTAGTAGGGGGCGGTGAAGCCTCCGCCGCATCGCAGCCGGCCATGGGAGGCAGGAGCACGAGGCACGGCCGGCGCTGCTTTGGGCGGCTGGAGCAAGAAGACGAGAGGTTGAAGAAGCACTACGGCTGTTGGATGGACATCGTACGGTCACTGGAGCTAGAATCATGCATATTGACTAAGTTGACAAAGCCCTCCGTCCCCGTCAACTTAGTAGGCCCACAAGTCAGCCTGCCACTATACTGGGTCCCAGCTAGCAGGGGGAGTGTTCATTTTTTTGTGCATAATAAGGAGGCACTTCCTTGCGTGCAAAGATATAGCTGGTGGGTCCAAGCTGTCAGCGGCGGTAACATTTTTTTTTGCGAAATACAGAGGCCCTTTCGGTGGGTCCCAGATGTCAGGTGGAGGAATCATTATTTTGCGCGTAATAAGGAGGCATTTCCTTGCGTGCGGCCGTGGACCCAGCTGTCAGCCTCTCCACGTACAGTCCACTTCAGATGCATGTCGGTCATTGACCACGTTGACCAGGCCGCGCCGAGAGCACCAAGGCAGTGGACGACGGTGAGGCCTACGAAGGGAACGACACGGAGCCAGGGAAGACTCAGCAGTTGTTTCCCACGCGGAGGGGAGTACGACTGTATCAGGGTTTACTGATTCGTCTGCCGTCGCCGGAGAATAACAGCAGCTGTGGGTGAGTAGAGGGATGGCTAGGCCAGTGATGGGAGTACGGTGGGGCGGTGAGGCCTGCGCGGCAGCATAGCCGGCCGTCCGGAGGGAGCAGGCAGTCCCGCCGGCGCTTGTTTGAGCGGTTGGAGCAGGAAGAGCAGAGATTGAAGAAGCACGACGACCGTTGGATGGAAATCCAACAGTCATTGCTTGTACGTCAACCTGTTTTTAGGAAAGCCTCAAATCTGTGGAAAATAGCATACAACCCATCTGCCATTATTTCTAATAATTTACAGCCCATTTGCTAATTTTAAAAATAAATGTATATCAATATAAAATCCAACAAATTGTCCACGCATAAAAATCAATGCAATTTAAAATCTCGAAATGAAAAAAAGAAATTTGAAACTAATTGCCGGTTTGATGTGTTTTAAAAATGTACAGCCCATTCCTCATTACTGATAGGCCATTTTCTCGGCCAGCCGAATGAAGCTCTCCTCGTCTTGAAAGATTTGCAGCCCAACAGGCCTGACAAAGCGACTTACTTGGCAAATGACAAAAAAACTGGGTTGTGGCCGTGGACCCAGCTGTCAGCCTCTCCACGTACAGTACTCTTCCGATGGAAGTCGGTCGTTGACCACATTGATCACGCCGTGCCGAGAGCACCAAGGCAGTGGACGACGGTGAGGCCTAGGAAGGGGACGACGCGGAGCTGGGGAAGACGCGGCAGTGGATGCCCACGCGGACAGGAGTACGAGGGTTCACTGGTTCGGCTGCGGTGTGAGGCTGCCGTCGCCGCAGAATAACAAGGGGTGTGGGTGAGTGGAGGGATGGCCTGGCCAGCGGTAGGAGTAGTATGGGGGCGGTGAGGCCTCCGCGGCAGCATAGCCGGCCCCGGGAGGCAGGAGCAGGCAGCACGACCGGCGCTGCTTTGGGCGGCTGGAGCAAGAAGACCAGAGGTTGAAGAAGCACTATGGCCGTTGGATGGACATCGTACGGTCACTGGAGCTAGAATCATTCATATTTACTAAGTTGACAAAGCCCTCTGTCCCCGTCAACTTAGTAGGCCCACAAGTCAGCCACCCACTATGGTGGGTCCCAGCTAGCAGGGGTATTCATTTTTTTGTGCGCCATAAGGAGGCACTTCCTTGCGTGCGAAGATATAGCTGGTGGGTCCGACCTGTCGGGGGGGAACATTTTTTCCGTGAAATACAGAAGCCCTTCCCATGGGTCCTAGCTGTCAGGTGGAGGAATCATTATTTTGCGCGTAATAAGGAGACATTTCCTTGCGTGCGGCTGTGGACCCAGCTATCAGCCTCTCCACGTACAGTCCACTTCCGATGGATGTCGTTCATTGACCATGTTGACCAGGCCGCGCCGAGAGCACCAGGGCGGTGGACGACGGCGAGGCCTAGGAAGGGAACGGCACGGAGGCAGGGAAGACTCGGCAGTTGTTTCCCACGCGGAGGGGAGTACGACTGTACGAGGGTTTGCTGGTTCGTCTGCCGTTGCCGGAGAATAATGGCAGGTGTGGGTGAGTAGAGGGATGGCTAGGCCAGCGATGGGAGTACGGTGGGGCGGTGAGGCCTGCGCCGCAGCATAGCCGGCCGCGGGAGGAGGGAGCAGGCAGTCCCGCCGGCGCTTGTTTGAGCGGCTGGAGCAGGAAAAGCAAAGATTGAAGAAGCACGATTGCCGTTGGATGGACATCCAACAGTCACTACTCTCGTGTGCATTATTTCTAATAATGTACAGCCCATTTGCTAATTCTTAAGAATATTTTTGGAGCCCATCTTCTTTTTGTTAGCATTACACCCCATATTGTGGCCACGGTTAAAAAGTATACGAATTTTTTGCATATTTCGGTGCGGTCAACTGTTTTTAATCCCGAAATATCGATTCACATTCAAACTATTTTGAAAATAATTTATATAAATATAAAATCCAAATAATTGTCCACGCATAAAAATCAATGGAATTTAAAATCTTGTATTGAAAAAAATTGAAACTAATTCCTGGTTTGATGTGTTTTAAAAATGTACAGCCCATTTCTGGGCAAACCGAATGAAACTCTCCTCGTCTTGAAAGATTTGCAGCCCAGCAGGGCTGATAAAGCAAGTAGGCCTCGTTTGGGTATTTCCTTAAAAAAAATAGAACTGGGCTAGCCATTTTCAGCAAGAAAAAAACACAACTGGGCTCATGATGTGGTAAACATAAATAAAACCCATTTTCAGCAAGAAAATTTACAGCCTATTTTATGTGCTAGTTAGAAATAAGTTTGTGGGTGCTGGTGGGGGCTAATCACTTGGCTTCTGTAATGCACAATGAGCTCAAGCAGCCGGCGAGAGTGATGTTATTTCCCTTGGTTGGGATTTGTTAGTTGTTACAATATTTCACTCTAAATTAAACGACTGGCAAGCCATTTGCCTTGCTTCAAAGAAAATATGACAGTCACAGCTGAGTTGAAAAGGGCAAGAACATCTAACTCCAGCTTACAAACTGTACAAAAGCACGAGGGTTAATTGTTCATCAGGTTTACAAAAAAATCCAGGTTGAAAAGGGCAACAACATCTAACTCCAGCACTGTTTTTGGCAATCACAGTCAAATGGATCGGTCAGGTCCATAGAATGAACATCCTGGGTCGTAAAATTTACTGGATTATCACCACAATATGTTGTAAATAGAAGCCCGGCACATTCAGAAGCTCTTTTGCCCACCTGAAACTCCTTTTTTTGCTCTTCCACATACCCATCCGTCAAAACCATGCTGCTGATAAACTTAAGCCCGATGGACAATAGTAACCTCGCATTCAGCAGGAAGAATATGACAAATCTAGTGTTTGCACGGTTGGCTACATATCGTTCTAGCGTTATTGTCTTCAATCGAATCTTACGAGAAGTGAGAAAATCCCGATGCTTACAAATCCACCGATTGGTTATAACTTTCTTACCCCGTCCTGTTGCCTAAATAGACATGAAGATTGAAAACAGTTAAGGTCTAAAAAAAGGAGTATCGAAAGAGCAACAGCTGAACGGTTAATTCTAGTACACTATATGCGGGCTTCCAATGTGCGTGAAATTATCACCTTTATATACAACTTCTCCAGAAATGGAAAGCATTGCAGCAAGCCAATAATCTTGTTCATATCAAAACTATTCATTTGGATATATAAGATCTTGACAGAATCCAGTACCATTGATAGGCCGTCCATGGAGAAACTCTTCATTGAGCATAAAACATAATATTAGTACAAAATGTGTACTCCAAGATGACATATAACTTATGCGCAGAAATTTAAAATGCAGCTTATGGTTACAAGTGTAGATGATAATGTAAAGTACCTGAAGAACTGTGGAGCCAAACACCATATTGAAATGAGCACAGAGATCTTGTATTACACCCAAGGTATCCAGTTTAGGCGCAGAGAGGATGGTTATTTGCAACGGTGAATAACTAGAATCAATGATCAACCTTTGACGTGAAGGGGCATCTTGGATGATGAGCTGCCTTCCGTCAAAACAAATTCCAATTCTTACAAGGTTAGGCGACTTTATTTGGAGACAACCGATTCTAACTGTGAAAACAAGCACCAATCACTCCAGGGCAGGGCAAATGGAGTGGATGATGCTGTGCAATGAGGCTTCCGATATATGAACCCGCACAAGTGAAGGTTTCTTCAGATATGGGAGTTGAAGGTTTAGTACCAGATTGTCTGGTAGGTCGCACAGCACAAAGGTGGCGGTGTGGAGAGAGGACGAAAACCGCGAGATGGACATCGGTGCTGAGGGCACAGGTAGATGGCGTTCGGTATCTGGTAGGTGATTTCCAGGGGAATAGTAGAACTCAAGCAGCTGTAGTTCTGTGAATTCAGGGGATTTTAGCCAGGCGTCCAGCGTGCAGGGCATGGTATGCTTGCTCAGGTAGCATGACGGGATGCAGAGGCTTTGAACGGAGCCCTGGTGGGAGGAGATGATGGCTCTGGGGATTTCAAAATCATTGAAGAGAGATAGTTGACGACAGTCGAGATTAAGGGGCACGGCGCACCATGAGGGCGCCACCGAATTGAGAGGACTTGGGTGCGGCAGCAATCCTTGGTGGGGAGAAGCGGGATAATCTCCCCAAGGACGGCGTCCGGGAGATTGCTGATGTGGTCCACCCGAGATTCTACGGGTTCCTGGGATCCGGTGGGGGCGGGGTTGCCGCTTCTCCCCGCGCTGCCGGGTGCGGGATCTACAATAGGCGTTGCCGCTGGCGGGAGCCTCATCTTCTTGGCGCTGCGGTCAGCCGACTCCATTTTCCTCGAGGGCGTCGCGTCGCGCTCACGGATTTGAGCAGAGTAACGAATGACGAGCCTAGTTGTAGTGCGAGTGAAGAAGAAGGGGAGCTGGGGTTTTTCTGTAGTAGTGAGGAAGAAGGGGAGCTGGGGTTTTCTGTAGGAGTGAGGTGAGGAATTTGGGGGTACGAGTGGAGCGAGCTGACGTGAGGTGGGTGGGAGTGGGGAGAAAGAAGAACACACATGTTTTTTTGGGGGGCGGTGTGCTGGGTGTGGGTAGCGCCTCTCATTCAGTAAATATATGGACTTTTGAATTGATTTTAATATTTACTAGGGTGGATGGGCTGTTGTGTCTTGGGCCTAGAGAAACAATTACTACTAGTACAGTGGAGACACTCTACAGCTACCCAGAAAAACAATTACTACTAGTACAGTGGATACAATACCGCTTCTGGCTCCTCCTAGGTCATCAAAACGTCTCCCTCTACTGAATGCCGTTATACTTTTGTTCACCGACATGCGGGCCATGCAGCGCGCGGGCCAAAATGCCATCCACCAAATTAGAAGGTAGTATGCAGGTGGAGAGTCACCCCGGTCGTAGCGCGGCAATAACGAGCCGTCGTATCACAAAACCCAGCTCCCCGCAGTCTATGTTTGACGGACGAAGCAGCCATCATTTCACTCTTCGCTGAATCCTCTTCTCCCTCACCGTCTTCAAGAAAGGCAACACTCGCATCTGCCACTGTTCTTCTCTCCCAACGAAGGGAAGTTAAGCGGATCCGTGATGTTGGTATATTTTCGTTCAGAGAAAAAAATGAACTTTTGCAAAGCCGTAACCGATCCTCACTCTTTTTTTTCATTGTCATTGCGATTGTGTTTTCCTTTCAGTGCTCTCCTAGTATTCGTCAGTTTCATGATGGACCAAGGAGAACCAGGCAAAGATCTGCCGATATTGGGGCAAACGCGGGTGGCTGATCCCCACGAGAAAGAGAGCTCCAAGAAGATGGAGGCAGCCACCGAGCCGACCCCAGATACACTCACGGCCACTGCTGAGATGGTCAACGCCTCGTTTGAGGTTACAGCCCCCGTGGCACTGCAGGAGTAGTTTTCCCCTTTCGAGGATGTGTCCCCCCCCTGCTGAGCTGCCCAAGGTGATTTCTTCTTTGCCGATCTCGATTGTGGTTTTTCATTGAAGTATGTGGTGATGAATAATGCAAAATTTTATTAGCTTCGCTATGAGGAGGATTGTATACATAGTGGTTGAAATAACTTGTGTTTCTTATACTGGAAAGTAATTCAAACTTTGTTTCTGTTTCAATTAGAGCCCTGATGCAGACAAGGATTGTGTGGTTGTACATGTCACTCGCTATGAGGAGGATGACCTGAATATACGCACTGGGAAAACAGAGTTTTTAGGCTGTTGGATCCTGGAAGCCATTTGCGCTTATACCAATGAAGAGTTGTATTCCACCCTCAATGTTGTCAGGCGTGTTGTCCAGGGTGTACTGAAGCACAAGAGGTTCAAAGCTACTCTTTCATTTGTGAGGCATACTGTTCTTGTCAAGCTTACGCAGGGAGATGACGTGGCTGTCGGTGTGGAACGACACCTATGGGATCACAAGAATCCCTACTACGGTTGCCGAGGCGCGGTGTTGCGAGAAGAGCAGGATTAGTAACCAGCACGAGGATCGTTTACCCAGGTTCGGGCCGCGAGGATGCGTAAAACCCTAGTCCTGCTTTGGTGGGTGTATTTCAGAGAGTTCTTGAGCTCTCGAACTAGCCGTGGTGAGTGCGTGGTTCGAAAGAGCCGAATCCTTCTGCAGTATGCCATGGGCCTCCTTTTATAGTCGAAAGGGGCTACCACAGTGGCACACAGGAGGTGGAAAGGCGCACAGTGCTATGAGCTTATCGCTCGTATTACAGGACAAGACGCATTTAATGCGTAGCTTAGGTGTCCCCTTGCTTTATCGGGGATGGGGGCGAGGCCCGTCCCGTCCGTCGCCGCTCCTCCTTGCTTTGACACGCGCCCTGGCTAGCGACGCATGCGGCGCCACGTAGGCAGGTAGGCAGCTGAGGTGGCGCGGTGGTGGAGCCTCCACGAAGATCTGCATGCCGCCACACAGGCACTTGATGAGTTGGCCTGGGAGCTGCATGTTGCCATGCAGGTGCCCGCCCAGCTGGTTGGTCTGGCAGCTGCACGTGAACGGTGGAGACTTGGTTGGTGCGGGCCTGGTAGTGGCCCTGCTGGCGTCCTCGGTGAGGGCCTTGCCAGGTGGCCCGGCAAGGGTCTTGTAGTGGCGCGCTGTCGTCCCCGGCAAGGATCTTGCCAGGGGTTTGGTGGCCTTTCTCGGCAAGGACCCTGCCGAGGATCGTCGTCTTCTAATCCTCATCTGATCTTGAGTGTTCCTTGTCTTCACAAAGATCTGCATGCCACCATGCAGGTGCCTCCCGAGCCCTGGCCCAACGTGATGTTGGAGACCGTGGGCTCGAGGGTGGCTCGCTCTGTTGGTGTGGGGCGAGCTGCCCCGGCAATGGTCTTGCCGGGGGAACCTGCTTCGTCCCTCTGCTCTTTGTGGTCTTGGCCTTGGCGTTGCTCTGCTTATCTTGGGCTTCGGTCTTACCTTGGCTCACCTCCCCTGTTCTGCTTGGTGTGACCGTGGGCGCGGCTCCGACTGCCAGTGCACAGGTAAAAGGGTACAAAAGTGCGCCCCTCCTTTTGTACACCAACAGTGACATGCCTCGACAAACAAGTTTATGAGTGGCAAGGCCACAAGGCTTTCTTCATGAAGGTTCACAGGATTGAGCTACTGCCGAACGTCCTCGATGATGTTCATGGCAAGGTCCATCTTGTGTCCAGCCCAAATTAGATTGAGGCATGAAATACTTGCCCCAACTAGTGTTTAATAGTAGTTTGGATTCTGTCTAATTATCCGAACCTTGCCTGTTATCGAGCCCTCTGGGGCTAGTACACTGTTTGAATCCGTCTATGGGAACTGCTGCTACTTTTGTGTGCCCGTGAATCATCGTAATTGTTGCCGAAACAGATGAGTCCTCACTAGTTTTATCATACGAGCAGTGTGTGTTTTGATGAAATAGAGTACTTGTTTGAGAACTGTGCCCCGACGTATACATAAGTACTTGTAAA
The DNA here is from genome assembly GCF_018294505.1 of Triticum aestivum. Taxonomy (NCBI): domain Eukaryota; kingdom Viridiplantae; phylum Streptophyta; class Magnoliopsida; order Poales; family Poaceae; genus Triticum; species Triticum aestivum. Next base: position 92,792,773 of record NC_057808.1, read on the forward strand.
TACTGTTGGTGCTACCCCACTTGTAAGCAGTTGTGCAAAACACGACACATTGGCTCAGCTCGCTTCAACACTAGGCTATCGACCAGCTAACAATCAACAATCTGTTGTCTGACATATAAGCAACCCTGTATCTTGTTACAGTGGTTCATGCAGTTAACTGAGGCCACAATGTAAATTCCAAACGTTCACACGCTAGACCAGCGTTCATGTGGAACACTCACATTAAACTCGGCTTCATAAAAAACTTGAAAAGCATAAGTTAAGCAATTTTATACATCCCAATGATTCATAGAACATAACAAACATATACTAGTTCACAGCAAAAGACAAAGTTGTGAGAAGGTTTACAAATCAGGAAAAAACAAGCAAGGCTTCTCTGAGCAAAGGGCCTCCCGGAGGCTTAAATTTCCTGGAGTTCACTCTGGTTTTTTCTTGTTGCCACCATCCAGGGTTAGGTTCTCTCATTCCAGAATAACCAATTATAATTGTGTTCTCAGCTGGAATGTTGAACTGAACCATGTAGTGTACTGACCAGCTGAAATTCTTGTGCATTCCACTAAATTTAAGCACCGCTATTTACATAAATAAGCAGACCACAATGCCTCTTGTCCGCGCACCTGTCCAAAAAACCGTCGTGCAGCCGTGCCAGCTAGTCCTCGGTCCATGGATGAACTGGTAGAAAGTGCATTGCGGACTAGGATGCAGTTGTTTTCGCTTGTCCCTGCACTGCAATCAGGAAGTAAAACGTACGAACCAACTTCTTTTATATTGCGTTGGTCATTCTACCTAGTAACTACCAATGTAGAAATACCTGGAAGACGGGTGGTTAGACGACGGCAACGAGGGATAGCCATCTCATTTTGCGCAGTTCTACTAAAACTGAGGTGTGTGCTTTTGTTTGCGCGGATAGAAACGATACGGAGACAGACATCCCGAAACGATATGGAGACAAACATCCCTGTTTGCGCAATACGAAATACGGTTATTCAAACAGTGACATATATTTGCAGTGGCGTATGATTAATAGTAGCATCTATTGTGTTATAATTGGCACTAGATTGACAGTATGAAAGTGTCCTTACGTATGTAGCATCACATCACATCAACACTGCCACTAGATTAACATGAAGAACAATAGCATTAGTATTACTGTCATGAGAGTAGCACATGGTCAGTAAATGTGCAATCAAATTTGTGCAGTTCCACTGGGATGAAGCAATGTTAGCGGTGTGGGATTTAAGTGGTGAGGCAGATGTGGTTGCCGAGAGCGGCAAACACTCAGGCAGCATGTCTGCATTTGTCCAATTTTTTATCTCCTCGGCTACATTTTCCTATGCTAGCACAGGAATCTAGACCTGCTCATTCTCATTTGCGTTGTCACCCAACACCCGTCACTTTCTTTCCTTTTTCAACCAAGAGATAGGTCCACTTCCCCCACCCTTCGCCATCCACCATGCTTTCTTCGTCTTTTCAACCAAGAGACTGGTTGGGTAGCCAGTATCTAATACTTTCCCCCGTTTCCTCTTAGAACCAAGTCCTAGATTCATGCTACAGCTTTCCCACTTTCTTCCCTGTTTGAACCAACTCTTAGAGTCGACTGTATGAACTAGCTTTACCCCTAATAATAGTAAAAGTCTAGGTGGCTTTGGAACAGCGGACGGAAGTAGAAAAAGATCCACACGAAGCCAAGTGGGGAGCTGGGGCAGTAGAGTAAGGCAGGTTTCGAAGGAATATATACCTGAGGGTCGTCGGCATGTGGCAAAGACGGCGTCGGGAGGCCGCATCTTGGCCACTATACCGCAGGGAGGAAGAAGGGGTCGGAGGCCCTCCGGAGCCGGCGCTCTCTCGGAGAGAACGGCACGGCCGCTGATCGGGACGCGCGGGCAGCCATTGGTCTCCTCCCTCGCCGCCGACGATAGCGTAATGATGCACCTACACCCCTTCCCTGGTCGAGGTTGTCCGGCCGGATTTGTGACCACCCGTGAGCTGAGAGAGAGAGTGTGGTCACCTATGTCTTGCTTAGATCTGGAGAGCATGAGAGAGTGAATGAGAGGAACCATAGTAAAGCAAGCGCTAAGGCTCCTGCTTATATATATAGTGGAGTGATTTTATTGTACCAGCTCAAAAAAATGCGCTCCTACGTGTACCCGCGAGTGGGTGTGAGAGAACTAGTGCGTGTGTGCACCGCTTCTCTTCATGAGAGTACAATATACTATGCCCAAAGAACGTTCGCGACAAGACTAATAGTATTAGTGTGTGACGTGTGAGCTAAAATAAAATGTGCGCAACGTCTTTTGTTTTTTAGAAGTTCTGAGGGTAGGGTGTGAAGAGCACATATGTGTGTGACGTCTACCTGCACATAGACGGTGGGTGCGAGAGGACTTGGGAGGGTGCGTGTGCGTGAGAGAGAGGGGGAACGTATCAATGCAATGCATGTGTTTGTAAATCATTATCCGACAAACGTTCGCCACAAGCCTTTTCCCGACGAACGCCGTAAGAACCGTTAGATCGGCATCCGACAGTGTTAGTTTTGCCATGTCATTTAAAAGAACAGCCACTCCTCCTACACACAAATCTTCCACGTGAGTGTTAGCAACTGCCGTATGCTCCCTCCGTTCCAAAATGCAGTGCATATAGCTTTATTGAAAATTCGAACCTCGCAAACTTTTACCGAGTTTTCGTGTACCAAATTGCACATGTAGAATACCCTGTATATATCATTTCATTCATCTTGGAGAGGTAACTATAAAGATGGGGGAGGAGTCTACAAAGAAAGACCATCGTATCACCTGCAGCAATTTCAACCATCCTTTGGTGTGGAGGAATATCATAGGAACTCTATATGATATGATTTTTATAGGATTTTTTCCTTTAGAGCCAATTGGTTCATAGGAATAGATTCATATACTCCACATTTCAAAGGAAACAAACATGATATCATTTGTATAGATTTAGAGCCACTTGGTTCATATGAATGGATTCCTATACTCCCATAATTTCAAAGGAGAATAAACATTAGCATATATTCAATAGAAAAGTTCCTATGATATGAACCAAATTACATCTCTTTTCTAACCCCTCCTCATAGGAATTGAGATACATGTCATCTCTAGATTCAATAGAAAAGTTCCTATGAGGTCAACCAAATGACATCTCTTTTCCAATCCCTACTCATGGGAATTGAGATACTCCATGTCATCTCTTTCCCTACAACTTCCATGTATACATCTTCTATTCCTAATTAGCTAGTACAACCCATTAGTAGCTTTTTTCCAAGACATGCAACTATGGCACTAGAACTATATAGTGTGTGAATAACTTGAAAGATGGTCGCTAGATGAAGCTATTCCGACAGTGCAGAGATGGCAAATCCGAGCACTACTAGCCATTGGATATCATCAACATTCCACCAGATCCGCCACATGTACAATTTAGAAGACTCCATGGTTGAACTTAAGCATAATGCACAAACCTCAAAACACAAGCACTTCTCCTTTGTTCTAGAATCTTCCGTATCATAGTTGATTTTTTTTCTAAATGAATTGCCATTATTTTTTTTTACTTTATGCTTTACAATGCACAACCCCATGAATCTTAACATTTTTATAAAACTAATTGATTTTGAATTAGATGAACTATAAGAACTAAACAAACATCTACATCATGCATATATGACTTAGAGCTTTACATGCTATAGTGTGTATTTATTCATAATTTGGTTTCGAAATCTCATGCGTTCAATGCATGTGTACCTTACTAGTTTTGAGTAGAGTTGCAAATTTCACGCAGCCCCGGGTATATAAAATGCAGGGCCCATGCATCATTGCCTTTAGGTTGAACCTATGTCCACAATGTTTTGTACGTACTATATCTCCACTGGTCCCCGAACCCAAAATGCTGCCTCGTTCCCCTAAAACCAAGCGACCCACACATATTTAAGGCGTCGACTCGAACTCAATCCCTCTCCCGTTTACTACGACGTGGCCCTGCACGCCCTAGTAGTACTCCTACAAACCCTACCGCCACATGCATCATTGTTTTTCTTCAAGAGGACGAGGGAGAAGCCGATTTGTAGTGGAGGCGCTTTAAAAAATGATCTGTAGTGGAGACCCCTACCCTAGGGTGCCCTAGGTAGCTACTGCACACATGTACAGTGAAATGATGGTTGCTATCTGTAGTGGAGACCCCTACCCCTCATCGCTCATTTTCTGTTTTCTTTATGCTCTTGCGCCGTAGAGTGAAATGATGGTTGCTTCGTCCGTCCAGCTTAATGCGGGAAAGGTGGGGCTTTGTGATTTGACCCCTCATAGCTCATTTTCTACTACTGCGGTGCTATGACCGGGGTGCCTCCAATTCCAACCGCTGCTCCGAACTGTAATTTTGTGCATCGCACGTGGAACAAGACGGTGGATGAGCCACATGTCGGCCAAAGGGGTCCTGTTAAGTGTGTCGCCATTTCGTGTGCGGACTGACCCTCCTTGGGTCGCTACGCCAACACGACAGGTGCAGCCTACCACTTGGTTTTGCTCCTTGGTGAATCCCGACTATATTGATCTAAAAAGATACGTACTGAACTACCCTCTCCGTCTCGGTTTTTTTAGACGTCTCGGTTTATAGGGCGTGCACGTAGTTCTAGGTCATCCATTTGACTAACTAAATCTGAGTTACTATGTCACAAAAAGTATATCATTGGATTATTAAGCGGATGTAGTTTCTAAACATATACTGTTCATCACATATATAGCCAGTTAAATTCTCAACCTAGAATGACGTGCATGACATGTGAACCAATACGGAGGAAGTATAGTAGTAAAAATGAGGTGATTTTACTGAGCGATCAGCGGGGGAGCATGGCCTGTCATGCAGTCCCACGTGTCATGATGTACCAAGGCGATGCGCGTGTCCCTCTTCAGGCAGAAGTACGTAGTTTGAGATGATGGCGAACTGAAGTGTGAAATAATGGTTGCTTCGTCCGGCTGGGAAGGTGCGGCATTGTGATTTGACGTCTCATTGCTCATTACTACTACTACGGGGGCAGTACGACTGGGGTGCGTCCCCCTGCTATTCTGCACTGTTATTTGGTGCTTGACACGTCGACCTGGTTGCTATATGTCCCACATGTCGGCGACAGGAAGTACAGAATTCACGAAAGCGAGCGTCGACGGAGGAGTACAAGACACGGCTTGGGCTTCTGCTGCTTTGCGCGATCCATCGATACAACCCCGGACTAAAAAAGGCGAGGGCGGGTCTTTTCCCACGCGGCAGGCAGGGGAGTTTGGCATAGTCTGTTCGAGGCAAGGAGGCAGGAAGGGAAACAAGCAAATAAAGGTTGAGCGACTTAGTTTTGGGAAAAATCTGATTTTACGGAGTACGTACCCACTAGGGTTTATAGGCCCCATCTACAAAACATTCGTTTTTCCGTTTTATAAGTCTCAATTCTACTACTAGTAGTAGTACCATCACATGTTGGATTTCGAGATGCGTTAGATCACCCGATGCAAGCAGTGTCACGAGAAAACTCACCAATGCATGTAGATGTTCATGGAAATTTAGTGGTCATTCATGCATTCATTCTAATTAATGCCTCGGTAAACATAACTTCTTGAGAAAACGAGCGTACTAATTACTTGTGCAAACTAGGAGTACGAAATTAATTCGACCACTCACCGTCTACCTTGGTTGGAGAGATTTTGAAATTGAGCCATAAACTGGAAAGGAGGGAGTAGTAACTTTTGTCTCGATTACTATTTGTGGCCTTGTATAGATGCAAAATGTATTTTTTATAGTGGCCTTGTATAAGTAAATGGAGGGAGTACTAAACGACATATATTCTAAACAATATGATAATCTCTCTAACCAAGGTAGTAGGGACAAGGAGTAAACGGAGGGAGTACTAGTAAAATTTTCTCCTCGTCCTGCGAGCCACCGTGCGCGTGGGCGAGGGAGCGGGCGTAAGGCGTAGTAAGCAAGCTTCACCTCATCTTGCGAGCCACCGCGCCCGTGGGCGGGGGAGACGGCATACTAAGCAAGCTTCTCCTCGTTCTGCGAGTTGACGGGACACATCAAAAGTACTCCAGTGTATAGAGCCTTGCCTCTAAGGTAGGCCCCACATGGTTTGCCTCTTTTTTAACATAACGCGTCAAGTTGCAATTTGTTTGTTCACCCGTGGTAGGCGATCCTCCCTCCATCTAGTGGACAACCAGTACACGTGTCAAGTTACCACGTGGGCTGCCTTTTCGTACAGAAATGAGCTCCACCGTGTACCGCGCGGGTGTGGTTGGGAACGAGACGGGAGTACGTGCGCCGTGCGTGCAGCTCTTCTCTTCGTGCACGTCCCCCACCTACGTGCGTGTGTGTTAGAGGGACTATAGAGATACAAACCTAGACATAATGCGCCGTCCATCCCCATGCCTCCGCCCAGTCCGACCACCAGTCACCACCACGCCCCACTCCTCCTCACCTTATCTCTCATCTTTCTCCCTCCATTTTTATATACAAGGCCACTATCAAAATTACAATTTGCAGATATACAAGGCCAGTAACACTAATCGATGCAATATTAATGGTGTTTGCCTCGTAGTACTACTAGCAATGGAGGGCATTAATTATCCCTTGCATGCATGCGGGAGTGTGAGCATTGGCTTGATGTGCATGAAAGAGAAGAATACACATTAATTGACACGGCAAACAAGGAAACAAGGTGGCTTGCAACATTGAGTTAGAAGACATTAATTTTTGCCTTGGTACCTGTAATATGGGTTTGTGGCCTTGTATACAAAAATGGAGTCCGATAAAATTCTTGAGTTACCATTTATCCGATAAAATTCTCGAGCAATCATTAGTTTTTACAAAATGGGATTAATCCCCCATGGGTCAATCACAACAGGTGTTTTGTAAAAAAATGCATCTTGATGTTCCGTGCAATGCACGGGCATCTTGCTAGTCCATGAAAACCACACATGGCAAAATTCCACGGCGAACAAGGGATTTGAATTTGTTGGGAGGGCCTGTTTGGATCTTGCCCGGGGTAGCCAAAATATTGGCGACCCTTTTGTCCACCGGTGCCTTTGCCACCGATGAACGAGGAATGGCTCGGGTTCTCATGCATCCTCCAGCTCGCACGTTGGAGACGAGCTCGCACGAGCTGTGTTCTTTTTGTCCCACCATGCCGCCCAAGCCACCCGCAGACCGACCGGCGACCCGCAAATTACGCCATCCAACCGTACCCGCACACATTATGATAGCAAGTCAACCAACCGGACGAAATTCATGGAAACACGGCGATATTTCATATAAACAACGACGGAAATCATATAAGATACCAGATTTTCATACAAACATGACGGATTTCATTACATTCAAATGAACTACGCGGTGCTAGTTCTAGACAGCACAAGTATATAATACCTGGCCTAAATGGTCACCCGCCGATCGATTTGTGTTCCTCATGTCCGGCAGCATGATCACCGGACTGCCGGGAGCCCCGGAGGTATATGCAGGGTCAACGAAGGTTCTCGCAAGAAAAGGATCCGGCAAGACACCTGCTGTGTATGCCGGCGTCGCCTCCATGGTGGCCTTCATGGGACCCAAGCGGCGGCGGCCTCCCGTGTTCTACTTCTCCTCGATGATGGAGGCGGACGCGGAGGCGCTCGCCACCGACTCGTCGCTCTCCATGCACCCGGCTTTTGTCACTGCTTGCATGGCGCGGCCGCCGGCATGGGAGTCTCGGCCACAGAAACGGGAGACACGGTACGAGGCGGCGGCGTGGACGGTAACAACGACGCTCGTGCGCCGCTCCTCGTCGAGCTGGCCTGGACCGGCGAGTTGCTGAACCGCGCGCCGGCTTGGGGCGGCAACTGGCTCCGTCGGGCGAGGGGAGGGAGGTGGATCAGCGAGCTGCATAGCTCGTATCCGGCGGGCTCGGCGGGCCACCCAGCCGGCTTGGATGCGGAATAACTACTCTTCGTAAGCCATTGTAAGAGTGGACAAAATGGTGAAGGAGGAGATAGGGGAGCGGCGGAGGTGTGCAATTCTTGGCCGGCGTTTGGCCTCGTTTAAATAGGCGATTAAATAGACGGCGGACGGGAGGAGCTCGGCCGGCATTGCGTTTAATGTCGGCCCGGTCATGAACGGACGTGTGTCCAGAGTGGGTTTATCGACTTCCACACGGGCGGGTTTCATGGAGGCGTTTGAATGTGGCAAGGAGGCGTGTTCAGTCGGCCATGCAGCGAGTGGTGCCCTCGACTCTGATGTAGGACAGCGCGCCGTTCTTCCACTGACGTGTGGGCTCTTTGGGTACATGGCCTGCATGTGAGTGACCCAACGCAGGTAGCGCACAGCAGAGGAACCTTTGGTGGGCCAGGGCGGTCAGAAGCGGAAATTTCATAAACCAATGATTGTTCATTGAGTGTGACGTCATCCTTTTCATGTAGATAAGCCTACTATGTTGATAGCATGTTCGGTACGTTGTGATACATAAAGACCGCTACAAACATAATTGTTCTGCTTATCACAAATAAGATTGATTAATACCCGTAACAATCCATGTCCTTAACAAAGGGTGCATGCACGTATAGGTTGAGCGTGTGTCTTGCATCGTGTGCTGTGTGCATGCAGGCGTGCGAGTGTTGCGTGCGTGCAAGGGTACGTTTCAGTGTTGCATCCATGTGTGCGTACGTGCGTGTGTTTGTGAGTGCATGTGTACGCGTCAGTGTTGCACGCCTGCATGCGTGCGTGTGTTTGTTATGTGTACGTGTCAGTGTTGCACGCCTGCATGCGTGCGTGTCTTGCGTGCGTGCATGTGTACGTGCGGGGTGAGGCTACACGTCAGTCGACTGACTTTTTCATCTGTGGTCATTAGATTTTCCAGCCGTTGGATACGAAATCAAGGGCCTGCAGTTTATCATCAAACTCCATCCCCCTGAGCCGCCAGCCACCACCGGCCAAACCGCCGGCCCCCGCCGCCCGCGGCCGGCCCGCGCCGCCCAGCCTGCCCC